>NW_024609725.1:280000-302500 GCF_018296145.1 Oncorhynchus tshawytscha
GGGACTAGGAAAACCACCGGTTCTCAGTACACGTCACCAAAGAACGTTGAGGGACTAGGGAAACCACCGGTTCTCAGTACACGTCAGAACATTGAGGGACTAGGGAAACCACCGGTTCTCAGTACACGGCACCAAAGAACGTTGAGGGACTAGGGAAACCACCGGTTCTCAGTACACGTCACCAAAGAACGTTGAGGGACTAGGGAAACCACCGGTTCTCAGTACACGTCAGAACATTGAGGGACTAGGGAAACCACCGGTTCTCAGTACACGGCACCAAAGAACGTTGAGGGAAACCAATGAATACATATTTAGAAACCTGTGTGTAGTACCGTGTGTTACCCTTGTTTGTGCCGTGTGTTTGTGTACTCGTCGTATGACTGAGACCAAGGCGCCGCGTGGTATGCGTACATTCTCTTTTAATGAATGAAACACTTAACAAAAACAACAAAACCAACAAACGAAATGTGAAGCTATACAAAATTAGTGCAGACAGGCAACTAAACATAGTCAAGATCCCACAACACAAATGAAGAAAATGGCTACCTAAATATGATCCCCAATCAGAGACAACGATAAACAGCTGTCTCTGATTGGGAACCATATCAGGACAACATAGACATACAAAACTAGAGTACCCACCCTAGTCACACCCTGACCGAACCAAAATATATAGAAAAATAGAGATATCTAAGGTCAGGGCGTGACAGTGTGTGGTACCGTGTGTCTGTGTGTGGTACCGTGTGTCTGTGTGTGGTACCGTATGTCTGTGTGTGGTACCGTATGTCTGTGTGTGGTACCGTATGTCTGTGTGTGGTACCGTATGTCTGTGTGTGGTACCGTATGTCTGTGTGTGGTACCGTATGTCTGTGTGTGGTACCGTATGTCTGTGTGTGGTACCGTATGTCTGTGTGTGGTACCGTGTGTCTGTGTGTGGTACCGTGTGTCTGTGTGTGGTACCGTATGTCTGTGTGTGGTACCGTATGTCTGTGTGTGGTACCGTATGTCTGTGTGTGGTACCGTACCGTATGTCTGTGTGTGGTACCGTACCGTATGTCTGTGTGTGGTACCGTACCGTATGTCTGTGTGTGGTACCGTACCGTATGTCTGTGTGTGGTACCGTATGTCTGTGTGGTACCGTATGTCTGTGTGTGGTACCGTGTGTCTGTGTGTGGTACCGTGTGTCTGTGTGTGGTACCGTATGTCTGTGTGTGGTACCGTGTGTCTGTGTGTGGTACCGTGTGTCTGTGTGTGGTACCGTATGTCTGTGTGTGGTACCGTATGTCTGTGTGTGGTACCGTATGTCTGTGTGTGGTACCGTATGTCTGTGTGTGGTACCGTATGTCTGTGTGTGGTACCGTATGTCTGTGTGTGGTACCGTATGTCTGTGTATGGTACCGTACCGTATGTGTGTGTGTGGTACCGTGTGTCTGTGTGTGGTACCGTGTGTTTGTGTATGGTACCGTATGTCTGTGTGTGGTACCGTATGTGTGTGTGTGGTACCGTATGTCTGTGTGTGGTACCGTATGTGTGTTTGTCCTACTGGTTTTGTGCTGTTAGAGTTTATTGATTTCATTTGAATATATAATTAGATAATGGGAACATCTGGGAGAACACAGCTCTTAATTAGTACTCCTATGACCTTGAGATCTCTGGAGAGGTCACAGCTCTTAATTAGTACTCCTATGGCCTTGAGATCTCTGGAGAGGTCACAACTCTTAATTAGTACTCCTATGGCCTTGAGATCTCTGGAGAGGTCACAACTCTTAATTAGTACTCCTATGGCCTTGAGATCTCTGGAGAGGTCACAGCTCTTAATTAGTACTCCTATGGCCTTGAGATCTCTGGAGAGGTCACAACTCTTAATTAGTACTCCTATGGCCTTGAGATCTCTGGAGAGGTCACAGCTCTTAATTAGTACTCCTATGGCCTTGATCTCTGGAGAGGTCACAACTCTTAATTAGTACTCCTATGGCCTTGAGATCTCTGGAGAGGTCACAGCTCTTAATTAGTACTCCTATGGCCTTGAGATCTCTGGAGAGGTCACAACTCTTAATTAGTACTCCTATGGCCTTGAGATCTCTGGAGAGGTCACAACTCTTAATTAGTACTCCTATGGCCTTGAGATCTCTGGAGAGGTCACAGCTCTTAATTAGTACTCCTTTGGCCTTGAGATCTCTGGAGAGGTCACAGCTCTTAATTAGTACTCCTCGCCTGACTCCACAGCGCGCCGCCTGACTCCACAGCGCGCCGCCTGACTCTGGAGATCTCTGGAGAGGTCACAGCTCTTAATTAGTACTCCTATGGCCTTGATCTCTGGAGAGGTCACAACTCTTAATTAGTACTCCTATGGCCTTGAGATCTCTGGAGAGGTCACAGCTCTTAATTAGTACTCCTATGGCCTTGAGATCTCTGGAGAGGTCACAGCTCTTAATTAGTACTCCTATGGCCTTGAGATCTCTGGAGAGGTCACAACTCTTAATTAGTACTCCTATGGCCTTGAGATCTCTGGAGAGGTCACAGCTCTTAATTAGTACTCCTTTGGCCTTGAGATCTCTGGAGAGGTCACAGCTCTTAATTAGTACTCCTCGCCTGACTCCACAGCGCGCCGCCTGACTCCACAGCGCGCCGCCTGACTCCACAGCGCGCCGCCTGACTCCACAGCGCGCCGCCTGACTCCACAGCGCGCCGCCTGACTCCACAGCGCGCCGCCTGACTCCACAGCGCGCCGCCTGACTCCACAGCGCGCCGCCTGACTCCACAGCGCGCCGCCTGACTCCACAGCGCGCCGCCTGACTCCACAGCGCGCCGCCTGACTCCACAGCGCGCCGCCTGACTCCACAGCGCGCCGCCTGACTCCACAGCGCGCCGCCTGACTCCACAGCGCGCCGCCTGACTCCACAGCGCGCCGCCTGACTCCACAGCGCGCCGCCTGACTCCACAGCGCGCCGCCTGACTCCACAGCGCGCCGCCTGACTCCACAGCGCGCCGCCTGACTCCACAGCGCGCCGCCTGCAGAGGGGAGGGAGGATGATCTGGAGTTGTCCTCTCCTGAAAGAACCACTGTGATTTAGAGGGCTGAGAGAGAGAGCCCTTTGTTCTCCTGGAAACACCCCTCTCTATCACAAGGTTGCATCCCAAACAGCACCATCAATCCCTCGATAAAGGCCTACTTTTGATCAGATCCCTGTGGGTTTCCCCATGGGTGCTGGTCTAAAGTAGTGCACTACATAGGGAATAGGGTGCCATTTGGGACACAGGCACTCTATCTGCTGTGATAACATGGATTACAGCAGTACAAAGATGGACTGGTATCAGAATCCCCACACGGGAGTCCAAGGCCTCTGTTGGAACTGCCTATCAGGAGATGACAGAGACGGTTATGGGTAAATGAGGGGCTGAAGGATTTTGATCAAAGGGGGAAAGAGAATAGCACGAATGACAGAGACAATTTGTTAAAAGGAAACTAGGATTCTGTCAAATGTGCTTCAGCGTTATCGTGCTGATTGAGAGAGACGGGGAGAGAGAGACGGGGGAGAGAGACGGGGGGAGAGAGAGAGACGGGGGGGAGAGAGAGAGAGAGAGGGGGGAGAGAGAGAGACGGGGGGAGAGAGAGACGGAGACAGACGGAGACAGACGGAGAGAGACTGGGAGAGAGAGAGAGACGGGGAGAGAGAGAGAGACGGGGGGGAGAGAGAGAGACGGGGGGAGAGAGAGAGAGACGGGGGGAGAGAGAGAGAGACGGGGGGAGAGAGAGAGAGACGGGGGAGAGAGAGAGACGGGGAGAGAGAGAGACGGAGAGAGACGGAGACGGAGACGGAGACAGACGGAGAGAGAGAGGGAGAGACGGGGAGGGAGAGAGACGGGGGGAGAGAGAGACGGGGGGGGGAGACGGGGGAGAGAGAGACGAGGAGAGAGAGACGGGGAGAGAGAGAGAGACCGGGAGAGAGAGACCGGGAGAGAGAGACGGGGGGAGAGAGAGACGGGGAGAGAGAGACGGGGAGAGAGAGAGGGGAGAGAGAGAGACGGGGGAGAGAGAGAGGGAGAGAGAGAGGGGGGGAGAGACGGGGGGAGAGACGGGGGGAGAGAGAGAGAGACGGGGGGGGGGAGAGAGAGAGACGGGGGGGGAGAGAGAGAGAGGGGGGGGAGAGAGAGAGGGGGGGGGAGAGAGAGAGGGGGGGGGGAGAGAGAGAGAGACGGGGGGAGAGAGAGACGGGGGGAGAGAGAGACGGGGGGAGAGAGACGGGGGAGAGAGAGAGAGAGAGACGGGGAGAGAGAGGGGAGAGAGAGAGACGGGGGGAGAGAGAGACGGGGAGAGAGACGGGGGGAGAGAGAGAGGAGAGAGAGAGACGGGGGGAGAGAGAGGGGGGGAGAGAGAGAGACGGGGGGGGACGGGGGGGAGAGAGACGGGGGGGGGAGAGAGAGACGGGGGGGGGGGGGGGGAGAGAGAGACGGGGGGAGAGAGAGACGGGGGGGGAGAGAGAGAGACGGGGGGGAGAGAGAGAGAGACGGGGGGGGAGAGAGAGAGAGAGACGGGGGGAGAGAGAGACGGGGGGAGAGAGAGAGAGAGACGGGGAGAGAGAGACGGGGGGAGAGAGAGACGGGGGAGAGAGAGACAGGGGGGAGAGAGACGGGGGACAGAGGGGGAGAGACGGGGGAGAGAGAGAGAGAGACGGGGGAGAGAGAGAGACGGGGGAGAGAGAGACGGGGAGAGAGAGAGACGGGGGAGAGAGAGAGACAGTGGGGGGAGAGAGAGAGAGAGAGAGAGACGGGGGAGAGAGAGAGACGGGGAGAAGAGAGACGGGGAGAGAGAGAGAGACGGGGAGAGAGAGAGAGACGGGGGAGAGAGAGAGAGACAGGGGGAGAGAGAGAGAGACTAACAAGGGGAGAGAGAGAGAGACTAAAAGTAAAAGAATGGTCTGTCTGTAAGTCTGATATAGAAATATAGAGAGAGAGAGAGAGTCTGTCGGGGGAGAGAGAGACAGGGGAGAGAGATGTATAGACTATGGACAGAGATAGAAGAGAGAGAGACAGAGAGAGAGACGGGAGGAGAGAGACGGTGGGAGAGACAGGGGGGGAGAGAGAGACACACGAGGAGAGAGCGAGAGACACGAGGAGAGAGCGAGAGACACGAGGAGAGAGACTGGGAGAGAGAGAGACTTTCTAAAAATCCACTGTTCTCTCAGGAGTTGGGTTAAATGAAAGTTATTGGTCCATATTTAACAGATGTTATTGTGTCGTAAAAATGTGTTCCCTGCTCCAACAGTGCAGTAATATCTAACAAGTAATATTTAACAATTCACAACAATACACACACATCTAAAAGTAAAAGAATGGAATTAAGAAATATAGAAATATAGAAGTATTAGGACGAGCCATGTCAGAGTCCGGAGCATAAACATATATATATGTGATGGGATGTATAGACACTATGGACAGTATGTGGATAGAATACAGTGTCTGTCTGTCTGTCTGATGTATAGACACTATGGACAGTATGTGGATAGAATACAGTGTCTGTCTGTCTGATGTATAGACACTATGGACAGTATGTGGATAGAATACAGTGTCTGTCTGTCTGTCTGATGTATAGACACTATGGACAGTATGTGGATAGAATACAGTGTGTGTCTGTCTGTCTGTCTGTCTGATGTATAGACACTATGGACAGTATGTGGATAGAATACAGTGTCTGTCTGTCTGTCTGATGTATAGACACTATGGACAGTATGTGGATAGAATACAGTGTCTGTCTGTCTGTCTGATGTATAGACACTATGGACAGTATGTGGATAGAATACAGTGTCTGTCTGTCTGTCTGATGTATAGACACTATGGACAGTATGTGGATAGAATACAGTGTCTGTCTGTCTGATGTATAGACACTATGGACAGTATGTGGATAGAATACAGTGTGTCTGTCTGTCTGATGTACTCAGTATGTGGATAGTGTGTGTGTGTGTGTGTACTCTGTGTGTGTGTGTGTGTGTACTCTGTGTGTGTGTGTGTGTGTGTGTGTGTGTACTCTGTGTGTGTGTGTGTGTGTGTGTGTGTGTGTGTGTGGGACCTTCATAAACAGCTGTAAAACCCAGGAACGATCCGATACTTATTTTCCACCATATTTAATAATAAATTCATTCAAAATCAATGTTACGGTTTTCTGTAGATAGAGTAGTATTACTGTAACTATAGAGTAGTGTTACTGTAACTATAGAGTAGTATTACTGTAACTATAGAGTAGTGTTACTGTAACTATAGAGTAGTGTTACTGTAACTATAGAGTAGTATTACTGTAACTATAGAGTAGTATTACTGTAACTATAGAGTAGTGTTACTGTAACTATAGAGTAGTATTACTGTAACTATAGAGTAGTATTACTGTAACTATAGAGTAGTATTACTGTAACTATAGAGTAGTGTTACTGTAACTATAGAGTAGTGTTACTGTAACTATAGAGTAGTGTTACTGTAACTATAGAGTAGTGTTACTGTAACTATAGAGTAGTGTTACTGTAACTATAGAGTAGTATTACTGTAACTATAGAGTAGTGTTACTGTAACTATAGAGTAACTATAGTGTTACTGTAACTATAGAGTAGTGTTACTGTAACTATAGAGTAGTGTTACTGTAACTATAGAGTAGTGTTACTGTAACTATAGAGTAGTGTTACTGTAACTATAGAGTAGTGTTACTGTAACTATAGAGTAGTGTTACTGTAACTATAGAGTAGTGTTACTGTAACTATAGAGTAGTATTACTGTAACTATAGAGTAGTGTTACTGTAACTATAGAGTAGTATTACTGTAACTATAGAGTAGTATTAGTAGTATTACTGTAACTATAGAGTAGTATTACTGTAACTATAGAGTAGTATTACTGTAACTATAGAGTAGTGTTACTGTAACTATGTAGTGTTACTGTAACTATAGAGTAGTGTTACTGTAACTATAGAGTAGTGTTACTGTAACTATAGAGTAGTGTTACTGTAACTATAGAGTAGTGTTACTGTAACTATAGAGTAGTGTTACTGTAACTATAGAGTAGTGTTACTGTAACTATAGAGTAGTGTTACTGTAACTATAGAGTAGTGTTACTGTAACTATAGAGTAGTGTTACTGTAACTATAGAGTAGTGTTACTGTAACTATAGAGTAGTGTTACTGTAACTATAGAGTAGTGTTACTGTAACTATAGAGTAGTGTTACTGTAACTATAGAGTAGTGTTACTGTAACTATAGAGTAGTGTTACTGTAACTATAGAGTAGTGTTACTGTAACTATAGAGTGTTACTGTAGTGTTACTGTAACTATAGAGTAGTGTTACTGTAACTATAGAGTGTTACTGTAGCTGTAGTGTTACTGTAACTATAGAGTAGTGTTACTGTAACTATAGAGTAGTGTCACTGTAACTATAGAGTAGTGTTACTGTAACTATAGAGTAGTGTTACTGTAACTATAGAGTAGTATTACTGTAACTATAGAGTAGTGTTACTGTAACTATAGAGTAGTGTTACTGTAACTATAGAGTAGTGTTACTGTAACTATAGAGTAGTTGTTACGGTTTTCTTCCGTCGAAATAGAGTCGGACCAAAATGCAGAGTGGTTAATTCGATACATCTTTAATAACGAATAAACACGACAATACAAAAACAACAAACGGAACGTGAAAACCTATACAGCCTATCTGGTGACAACAAACACAAAGACAGGAACAATCACCCACCAAACACTCAAAGAATATGGCTGCCTAAATATGGTTCCCAATCAGAGACAACGAGAATCACCTGCCTCTGATTGAGAACCGCCTCAGGCAACCATAGACTTTGCTAGAACACCCCACTAAGCCACAATCCCAAAACCTACGAAAAACCCCCCATACATGAACACAACACAAAATAACCCATGTCACACCCTGGCCTGACCAAATAAATAAAGAAAACACAAAATACTAAGACCAGGGCGTGACAATCAATGTGATTATCTGGATTTTTTTCCTCATTTTGTCTGTCATAGTTGAAGTGTACCTATGATGAAAATTACAGGCCTCTCTCATCTTTTTAAGTGGGAGAACTTGCACAGTTGGTGGCTGACTAAATACTTTTTTGCCCCACAGTATATCAAGGTGAGATTTGAACCTTTCTTGAAGTATGCATTATTACTGGGTATTGTTTATGGTCCTCTCATGATCAATAATTACTTTTGGGGATTACTTACATTTAATGTATTATGCAGGAAGTTACTTTTCATTTGTCCGTTTCCTCGTTCGGCCACGACTCTGAGACTCATGGGATATTACAGTTCTTCAGGTCCCATTGATCGTCTCAGACGGAGTCCTATTATGTAATGTAGAGGCTGTTACCATGTAGCTAGACTGTTACCCACTGCAGAGCCATCTCTACCATCTCTACCATCTCTACCATCTCTACCATGTAATGTAGAGGCTGTTACCATGTAGCTAGACTGTTACCCACTGCAGAACCATCTCTACCATCTCTACCATGTAATGTAGAGGCTGTTACCATGTAGCTAGACTGTTACCCACTGCAGAGCCACCTCTACTATCTCTACCATCTCTACCATCTCTACCATGTAATGTAGAGGCTGTTATCATGTAGCTAGACTGTTACCCACTGCAGATCCATCTCTACCATCTCTACCATGTAATGTAGAGGCTGTTATCATGTAGCTAGACTGTTACCCACTGCAGAGCCATCTCTACCATCTCTACCATCTCTACCATGTAATGTAGAGGCTGTTACCATGTAGCTAGACTGTTACCCACTGCAGAGCCACCTCTACTATCTCTACCATCTCTAGAGGCTGTTACCATACCTAGAGGCTAGACTGTTACCCACTCAAAGCCATCTCTACCATGTAATGTAGAGGCTGTTACCATGTAGCTAGACTGTTACCCACTGCAGAGCCATCTCTACCATCTCTACCATCTCTACCATCTCTACCATCTCTACCATGTAATGTAGAGGCTGTTACCGTGTAGCTAGACTGTTACCCACTGCAGAGCCACCTCTACTATCTCTACCATCTCTACCCTAGGGATGACAGATCATACTGTATCGTTCCACCGTGGAGGGATGACAGATCAGACTGTATCGTTCCACCGTGGAGGGATGACAGTTCAGACTGTATCGTTCCACCGTGGAGGGATGACAGTTCAGACTGTATCGTTCCACCGTGGAGGGATGACAGTTCAGACTGTATCGTTCCACCGTGGAGGGATGACAGTTCAGACTGTATCGTTCCACCGTGGAGGGATGACAGTTCGGACTGTATCGTTCCACCGTGGAGGGATGACAGTTCAGACTGTATCGTTCCACTGTGGAGGGATGACAGTTCAGACTGTATCGAGGGATGACAGTTCAGACTGCTATCGTTCCACCGTGGAGGGATGACAGTTCAGACTGCTGGTCTGTTCCACCGTGGAGGGATGACAGTTCAGTCTGCTGAGGGTCAGTTAGACAGGCACCGTGGAGGGATGACAGTTCGGACTGTATCGTTCCACCGTGGAGGGATGACAGTTTGGACTGTATCGTTCCATAGTGGAGGGATGACAGTTCAGACTGTATCGTAACACTGTGGAGGGATGACAGTTTTATGCACATAGGGCCTGACCTCGGCCTCCTAGCCAATACAGACAGACCTCGGCCTCCTAGACAATACCAATAGACTTTAGTGTGTTAGAGAAACGATGCTGTTCTGATTTATGTTTAGTTCGTCAGTGGCTGTGAGATTCCATTTTTCTGTTTCTCAGGGCTGTGTAAATATTGTTTATCCGCATCTCAGACAGACGCCCACTAGACAGGCTGGTCTGCTGAGGGTAGACAGCAGGTCAGACAGACACCCACTAGACAGGCTGGTCTGCTGAGGGTAGACAGACACCCACTAGACAGGCTGGTCTGCTGAGGGTAGACAGACACCCACTAGACAGGCTGGTCTGCTGAGGGTAGACAGACACCCACTAGACAGGCTGGTCTGCTGAGGGTAGACAGACACCCACTAGACAGGCTGGTCTGCTGAGGGTAGACAGACACCCACTAGACAGGCTGGTCTGCAGACAGACACCCACTAGACAGGCTGGTCTGCTGAGGGTAGACAGACACCCACTAGACAGGCTGGTCTGCTGAGGGTAGACAGACACCCACTAGACAGGCTGGTCTGCTGAGGGTAGACAGACACCCACTAGACAGGCTGGTCTGCTGAGGGTAGACAGACACCCACAGACAGGCTGGTCTGCCCACTAGACAGGCTGGTCTGCTGAGGGTAGAGCAGGTCAGACAGACACCCACTAGACAGGCTGGTCTGCTGAGGGTAGACAGACACCCACTAGACAGGCTGGTCTGCTGAGGGTAGACAGACACCCACTAGACAGGCTGGTCTGCTGAGGGTAGACAGACACCCACTAGACAGGCTGGTCTGCTGAGGGTAGACAGACACCCACTAGACAGGCTGGTCTGCTGAGGGTAGACAGGCTGGTCAGGGTAGACAGACACCCACTAGACAGGCTGGTCTGCTGAGGGTAGACAGACACCCACTAGACAGGCTGGTCTGCTGAGGGTAGACAGACACCCACTAGACAGGCTGGTAGACAGACACCCACTAGACAGGCTGGTCTGCTGAGGGTAGACAGACACCCACTAGACAGGCTGGTCTGCTGAGGGTAGACAGACACCCACTAGACAGGCTGGTCTGCTGAGGGTAGACAGACACCCAGGGTAGACAGACACCCACTAGACAGGCTGGTCTGCTGAGGGTAGACAGACACCCACTAGACAGGCTGGTCTGCTGAGGGTAGACAGACACCCACTAGACAGGCTGGTCTGCTAGACAGGCTGGTCTGCTGAGGGTAGACAGACACCCACTAGACAGGCTGGCTGGTCACTAGACAGGCTGGTCTGGGTAGACAGACACCCACTAGACAGGCTGGTCTGCTGAGGGTAGACAGACACCCACTAGACAGGCTGGTCTGCTGAGGGTAGACAGACACCCACTAGACAGGCTGGTCTGCTGAGGGAGACAGCAGGTCAGACAGACACCCACTAGACAGGCTGGTCTGCTGAGGGTAGACAGACACCCACTAGACAGGCTGGTCTGCTGAGGGTAGACAGACACCCACTAGACAGGCTGGTCTGCTGAGGGTAGACAGACACCCACTAGACAGGCTGGTCTGCTGAGGGTAGACAGACACCCACTAGACAGGCTGGTCTGCTGAGGGTAGACAGACACCCACTAGACAGGCTGGTCTGCTGAGGGTAGACAGACGCCCACTAGACAGGCTGGTCTGCTGAGGGTAGACAGACGCCCACTAGACAGGCTGGTCTGCTGAGGGTAGACAGACACCCACTAGACAGGCTGGTCTGCTGAGGGTAGACAGACACCCACTAGACAGGCTGGTCTGCTGAGGGTAGACAGACACCCACTAGACAGGCTGGTCTGCTGAGGGTAGACAGACACCCACTAGACAGGCTGGTCTGCTGAGGGTAGACAGACACCCACTAGACAGGCTGGTCTGCAGACAGACACCCACTAGACAGGCTGGTCTGCTGAGGGTAGACAGACACCCACTAGACAGGCTGGTCTGCTGAGACAGGCTGGTCTGCTGAGACAGACACCCACTAGACAGGCTGGTCTGCTGAGGGTAGACAGACACCCACTAGACAGGCTGGTCTGCTGAGGGTAGACAGACACCCACTAGACAGGCTGGTCTGCTGAGGGTAGACAGACACCCACTAGACAGGCTGGTCTGCTGAGGGTAGACAGACACCCACTAGACAGGCTGGTCTGCTGAGGGTAGACAGACACCCACTAGACAGGCTGGTCTGCTGAGGGTAGACAGACACCCACTAGACAGGCTGGTCTGCTGAGGGTAGACAGACACCCACTAGACAGGCTGGTCTGCTGAGGGTAGACAGACACCCACTAGACAGGCTGGTCTGCTGAGGGTAGACAGACACCCACTAGACAGGCTGGTCTGCTGAGACAGGTAGACAGGCTGGTCTGCAGACAGACACCCACTAGACAGGCTGGTCTGCTGGGGACACCCACAGCAGGCTGGTCTCAGACAGACACCCACTAGACAGGCTGGTCTGCTGAGGGTAGACAGACACCCACTAGACAGGCTGGTCTGCTGAGGGTAGACAGACACCCACTAGACAGGCTGGTCTGCTGAGGGTAGACAGACACAGCAGGCTGGTCAGACAGACACCCACTAGACAGGCTGGTCTGCTGAGGGTAGACAGACACCCACTAGACAGGCTGGTCTGCTGAGGGTAGACAGACACCCACTAGACAGGCTGGTCTGCTGAGGGTAGACAGACACCCACTAGACAGGCTGGTCTGCTGAGGGTAGACAGACACCCACTAGACAGGCTGGTCTGCTGAGGGTAGACAGACACCCACTAGACAGGCTGGTCTGCTGAGGGTAGACAGCAGGTCAGACAGACACCCACTAGACAGGCTGGTCTGCTGAGGGTAGACAGACACCCACTAGACAGGCTGGTCTGCTGAGGGTAGACACTAGACAGGCTGGTCTCAGACAGACACCCACTAGACAGGCTGGTCTGCTGAGGGTAGACAGACACCCACTAGACAGGCTGGTCTGCTGAGGGTAGACAGACACTAGACCTGGTCTAGACAGACAGGCTGGTCTGCTGAGGGTAGACAGACACCCACTAGACAGGCTGGTCTGCTGAGGGTAGACAGACACCCACTAGACAGGCTGGTCTGCTGAGGGTAGACAGACACCCACTAGACAGGCTGGTCTGCTGAGGGTAGACAGACACCCACTAGACAGGCTGGTCTGCTGAGGGTAGACAGACACCCACAGACAGGCTGGTCTGCTGAGGGTAGACAGACACCCACTAGACAGGCTGGTCTGCTGAGGGTAGACAGACACCCACTAGACAGGCTGGTCTGCTGAGGGGGTAGACAGCAGACAGACACCCACTAGACAGACAGACAGACACCCACTAGACAGGCTGGTCTGCTGAGGGTAGACAGACACCCACTAGACAGGCTGGTCTGCTGAGGGTAGACAGACACCCACTAGACAGGCTGGTCTGCTGAGGGTAGACAGACACCCACTAGACAGGCTGGTCTGCTGAGGGTAGACAGACACCCACTAGACAGGCTGGTCTGCTGAGGGTAGACAGCAGGTCAGACAGACACCCACTAGACAGGCTGGTCTGCTGAGGGTAGACAGACACCCACTAGACAGGCTGGTCTGCTGAGGGTAGACAGACACCCACTAGACAGGCTGGTCTGCTGAGGGTAGACAGACACCCACTAGACAGGCTGGTCTGCTGAGGGTAGACAGACACCCACTAGACAGGCTGGTCTGCAGACAGACACCCACTAGACAGGCTGGTCTGCTGAGGGGACAGACAGACAGGCTGTCAGACAGACACCCACTAGACAGGCTGGTCTGCTGAGGGGGTAGACAGACACCCACTAGACAGGCTGGTCTGCTGAGGGTAGACAGACACCCACTAGACAGGCTGGTCTGCTGAGGGTAGACAGACACCCACTAGACAGGCTGGTCTGCTGAGGGTAGACAGACACCCACTAGACAGGCTGGTCTGCTGAGGGTAGACAGACACCCACTAGACAGGCTGGTCTGCTGAGGGTAGACAGACACCCACTAGACAGGCTGGTCTGCTGAGGGGGTAGACAGACACCCACTAGACAGGCTGGTCTGCTGACACCCACTAGACAGGCTGGTAGACAGACACCCACTAGACAGGCTGGTCTGCTGAGGGTAGACAGCAGGTCAGATAAACATGTCCTAGACAGGCTGGTCTGCTGAGGGCAGACAGACATTTCTGACTAGACAGGCTGGTCTCTGTTCTAGACAGATCCCACTAAGGCTCTCTAATATCTCATCTCTCTAGCTCATCTCTCTGATCCCTCTACATCTCTCTAATATCTCTAGATCAGGCTGGTCTCTCTCTGACAGACTAATATCTCATCAGGCTGGTCTCTCTGAGGGTAGACAGATCCCTCTAACAGGCTGGTCTGCTGAGGGTAGACAGACACCCCTCTAATCTCTCTAATATCTCATCTCAGGCTGGTCTCTGAGGGTAGACAGATCCCTCTAATCTCTCTGGTCTGCTGAGGGTAGACAGATCTCTAGACAGGCTGGTCTCTCTGATCTAGACTAACATCTCTAATATCTCATCTCTCTGGTCTCTCTGATCCCTCTAATCTCTCTAATATCTCATCTCTCTGATCTCTCTAATCTCTCTAATATCTCATCTCTCTGGTCTCTCTGATCCCTCTAATCTCTCTAATATCTCATCTCTCTGGTCTCTCTGATCTCTCTAATATCTCATCTCTCTGATCCCTCTAATCTCTCTAATATCTCATCTCTCTGGTCTCTCTGATCCCTCTGTTCTCTATTGTTTGTGATTTTATGTCCTAGAGAAGAGCATTAGAGCCAAAGACAGATAGTCATTTCTGGTTAGTACCTCAGCCTTTATTTAAGACCTAACCCCTTTACAGTGTCCATTCAAAGACTCAGTCATGGACCCTCTTACTGACAGGTGTGTCTGCTTCGCGGGATGTACATGTTGTCTCTGCCTTCTTGCTCTTTGTGCTGTTGTCTGGGCCCAATAATGTTTGTACGTTATGTTGTGTTGCTACAATGTTGTTGCTACCATGTTGTGTTGCTACCATGTTGTTGTGTTGCTACAATGTTGTTGCTACCATGTTGTGTTGCTGCCATGTTGTTGTCATGTTGTGTTGCTACCATGTTGTGTTGTCATGTTGTGTTGATACCATGTTGTTGTGTTGATACCATGATGTGTTGTCATGTTGTGTTGATACCATATTGTTGTGTTGCTGCCGTGTTGTCATGTTGTGTTGATACCATATTGTTGTGTTGCTGCCATGTTGTTGTGTTGCTGCCATGTTGACAGACACCCACTGGCTGTTGCTGAGGGTAGACAGACCATGTTGTGTTGCTAGACATGTTGTGGCTGTCTGTTGTGTTGATACCATGTTGTTGTGTTGATACCCATGACAGGCTGGTCTGTCATGTTGTGACAGGCTGGTCTGACACCATAGACAGGCTTGTCTGTGTTGCTGCCATGACAGGCTGTTGCTGCCATGTTGTTGGGTTGACAGCCATGACAGGCTGTCATGTTGTGTTGCTGCCATGACAGGCTTGTCATGTTGTGTTGCTGCCATGCAGGCTGTTGTCATGTTGTGTTGCTGCCATGACAGGCTTGTCATGTTGTGTTGCTGCCATGCTGCTGTTGTCATGTTGTGTTGCTGCCATGTTGTGTTGTCATGTTGTGTTGCTGCCATGCTGTGTTGTCATGTCTGTGTTGCTGCCATGTTGTGTTGTCATGTTGTGTTGCTGCCATGCTGTGTTGTCATGTTGTGTTGCTGCCATGCTGTGTTGTCATGTTGTGTTGCTGCCATGTTGTGTTGCTGCCATGTAGACAGACACCCACTAGACAGGCTGTCTTGTCATGTTGTGTAGACAGACGCTGCCATGTTGTGTTGATACCATGTTGTGTTGTCATGTTGTGTTGCTGCCATGTTGTGTTGATACCATGCTGTGTTGTCATGTTGTGTTGCTGCCGTGCTGTGTTGTCATGTTGTGTTGCTGCCGTGATGTCATGTTGTGTTGCTACCATGCTGTGATGTCATGTTGTGTTGCTACCATGTTGTGTTGTCATGTTGTGTTGATACCATGTTGTTGTGTTGATACCATGATGTGTTGTCATGTTGTGTTGATACCATATTGTTGTGTTGCTGCCATGTTGTTGTGATGCTGCCATGTTGTGTTGCTGCCATGCTGTGTTGTCATGTTCTGTTGCTGCCATGCTGTGATGTCATGTTGTGTTGCTGCCATGTTGTGTTGCTGCCATGTTGTTGCTGTCATGTTGTGTTGCTGCCATGTTGTGTTGATACCATGTTGTGTTGTCATGTTGTGTTGCTGCCATGCTGTGTTGTCATGTTGTGTTGCTGCCATGCTGTGTTGTCATGTTGTGTTGCTGCCATGCTGTGTTGTCATGTTGTGTTGCTGCCGTGCTGTGATGTCATGTTGTGTTGCTACCATGCTGTGATGTCATGTTGTGTTGCTACCATGCTGTGTTGTCATGTTGTGTTGCTACCATGCTGTGATGTCATGTTGTTGCTGCCATGTTGTTATCATGTTGTGTTGCTGCCATGCTGTGTTGCTGCCATGCTGTGTTGCTGCCATGCTGTGTAGCTGCCATGCTGTGTTGTCATGTTGTGTTGCTGCCATGTTGTTGTCATGTTGTGTTGCTGCCATGTTGTTGTCATGTTGTGTTGCTACCATGCTGTTGTCATGTTGTGTTGCTACCATGCTGTGTTGTCATGTTGTTGTTGCTACCATGCTGTGTTGTCATGTTGTGTTGCTGCCATGTTGTTGTCATGTTGTGTTGCTGCCATGTTGTGTTGTCATGTTGTGTTGCTGCCATGTTGTGTTGTTGTCATGTTGTGTTGCTGCCATGTTGTGTTGCTACCATGCTGTGTTGTCATGTTGTGTTGCTACCATGCTGTTGTCATGTTGTGTTGCTGCCATGTTGTTATCATGTTGTGTTGTCATGTTGTGTTGCTACCATGCTGTGTTGCTGCCATGCTGTGTTGCTGCCATGTTGTGTTGCTGCCATGCTGTGTGTCATGTTGTGTTGCTACCATGTTGTGTTGTCATGTTGTGTTGTACCATGTTGTGTTGCTGCCATGTTGTTGTGTTGTCATGTTGTGTTGCTGCCATGCTGTGTTGTCATGTTGTGTTGCTGCCATGCTGTGTTGTCATGTTGTGTTGCTGCCATGTTGTGTTGCTGCCATGTTGTGTTGTCATGTTGTGTTGCTGCCATGTTGTGTTGCTGCCATGCTGTGTTGTCATGTTGTGTTGCTGCCATGCTGTGTTGTCATGTTGTGTTGCTGCCATGCTGTGTTGTCATGTTGTGTTGCTGCCATGCTGTGTTGTCATGTTGTGTTGCTGCCATGTTGTGTTGCTACCATGCTGTGATGTCATGTTGTGTTGCTACCATGCTGTGATGTCATGTTGTGTTGCTGCCATGTTGTTATCATGTTGTGTTGCTCATGTTGTGTTGCTACCATGCTGTGTTGTGTCATGCTGTGTTGCTGCCATGCTGTGTTGTCATGTTGTGTTGCTGCCATGCTGTTGTCATGTTGTGTTGCTGCCATGCATGTCATGTTGTGTTGCTGCCATGCTGTGTTGCTGCCATGCTGTGTTGTCATGTTGTGTTGCTGCCATGTTGTTGTCATGTTGTGTTGCTGCCATGCTGTGTTGCTGCCATGCTGTGTTGTCATGTGTTGCTGCCATGTTGTGTTGTCATGTTGTGTTGCTACCATGCTGTTGTCATGTTGTGTTGCTACCATGCTGTGTTGTCATGTTGTGTTGCTACCATGCTGTGATGTCATGTTGTGTTGCTGCCATGTTGTGTTGTGCCATGTCATGTTGTGTTGCTGCCATGTTGTGTTGTTGTCATGTTGTGTTGCTGCCATGTTGTGTTGCTACCATGCTGTGATGTCATGTTGTGTTGCTACCATGCTGTTGTCATGTTGTGTTGCTGCCATGTTGTTATCATGTTGTGTTGCCATGTTGTTGTCATGTTGTGTTGCTACCATGCTGTGTTGCTGCCATGCTGTGTTGCTGCCATGTTGTGTTGCTGCCATGTCATGTTGTGTTGCTGCCATGCATGTTGTGTTGCTGCCATGTTGTCATGTTGTTGCTGCCATGTTGTTGTCATGTTGTGTTGCTGCCATGTTGTCATGTTGCTGCCATGTTGTGTTGCTACCATGCTGTTGTCATGTTGTGTTGCTGCCATGTTGTTATCATGTTGTGTTGCTGCCATGTTGTGTTGCTGCCATGCTGTGTTGTCATGTTGTGTTGCTGCCATGCTGTGTTGCTGCCATGTTGTGTTGCTGCCATGTTGTTGTTGTGTTGCTGCCATGCTGTGTTGTACCATGTTGTGTTGCTGCCATGCTGTGTTGCTGCCATGTTGTTGTGTTGCTGCCATGCTGTGTTGTCATGTTGTGTTGCTGCCATGTTGTTGTTGGTTGCTACCATGCTGTGTTGTCATGTTGTGTTGCTGCCATGCTGTGTTGCTGCCATGCTGTGTTGTGCCATGTTGTGTTGCTGCCATGTTTGTTGCTCATGTTGTGTTGCTGCCATGTTGTGTTGCTACCATGTTGTGTTGCTGCCATGCTGTGTTGCTGCCATGTTGTGTTGCTGCCATGCTGTGTAGCTGTCATGCTGTGTTGTCATGTTGTGTTGCTGCCATGTTGTTGTCATTTTGTGTTGCTGCCATGCTGTGTTGTCATGTTGTGTTGCTGCCATGTTGTTGTTGTGTTGCTGCCATGCTGTGTTGTCATGTTGTGTTGCTGCCATGTTGTGTTGTCATGTTGTGTTGCTGCCATGTTGTTGTTGTGTTGCTGCCATGCTGTGTTGTTGTTGCCATGTTGCTGCCATGCTGTGTTGTCATGTTGTGTTGCTGCCATGCTGTGTTGTCATGTTGTGTTGCTGCCATGCTGTGTTGTCATGTTGTGTTGCTGCCATGCTGTGTTGCTGCCATGCTGTGTTGTCATGCTGTGTTGCTGCCATGCTGTGTTGCTGCCATGCTGTGTTGCTGCCATGCTGTGTTGTCATGCTGTGTTGCTGCCATGCTGTGTTGCTGGCATGCTGTGTTGCATGCTGTGTTGCTGCCATGCTGTGTTGCTGCCATGTTGTGTTGCTGCCATGTTGTTGTCATGTTGTGTTGCTGCCATGTTGTTGTCATTTTGTGTTGCTGCCATGCTGTGTTGTCATGTTGTGTTGCTGCCATGTTGTGTTGTCTTGTTGTGTTGCTGCCATGCTGTGTTGCTGCCATGCTGTGTTGCTGCCATGTTGTGTTGCTGCCATGCTGTGTTGTCATGTTGCTGCCATGCTGTGTTGCTGCCATGCTGTGTTGTCATGTGTTGCTGCCATGCTGTGTTGTCTGTGTTGCTGCCATGTGTGTGTTGCTGCCATGCTGTGTTGTCATGTTGTGTTGCTGCCATGCTGTGTTGTCATGTTGTGTTGCTGCCATGCTGTGTTGTCATGTTGTGTTGCTGCCATGCTGTGTTGCTGCCATGCTGTGTTGCTGCCATGCTGTGTTGCTACCATGCTGTGTTGCTGCCATGCTGTGTTGTCATGCTGTGTTGCTGCCATGCTGTGTTGCTGCCATGCTGTGTTGTCATGCTGTGTTGTCATGCTGTGTTGCTGCCATGCTGTGTTGCTGCCATGCTGTGTTGCTGCCATGCTGTGTTGCTGCCATGCTGTGTTGTCATGTTGTGTTGCTGCCATGTTGTGTTTGCTTCCATGCTGTGTTGTCATGTTGTGTTGCTGCCATGCTGTGTTGCTACCATGCTGTGTTGCTGCCATGCTGTGTTGTCATGTTGTGTTGCTGCCATGTTGTGTTGCTTCCATGCTGTGTTGTCATGTTGTGTTGCTGCCATGTTGTGTTGTCATGTTGTGTTGCTGCCATGTTGTTGTTGTGTTGCTGCCATGCTGTGTTGTCATGTTGTGTTGCTGCCATGCTGTGTTGTCATGTTGTGTTGCTGCCATGCTGTGTTGTCATGTTGTGTTGCTGCCATGCTGTGTTGTCATGTTGTGTTGCTGCCATGCTGTGTTATGTTGTGTTGCTGCCATGTTGTGTTGCTACCATGCTGTGTTGTCATGTTGTGTTACTGCCATGCTATGTTGTCTTAGGTCTCTTTATGTTGTGTTGTGGTGTCTCTCTTGTCGTGATGTGTGTTTTATCCTATATTTTAATTACATTATTATTATTTTTTAATCCCAGCCCCCCGTCCCCGCAGGAGGCCTTTTGCCTTCTGGTTGGCCGTCATGGTAAATAAGAATTTGTTCCTGACTTGCCTAGTGGAATAAAGGTTAAATAAATTAAATCCACTATCCACTGTGGCTGTGTCTCAATAAGCACCCTAACCTCTACACGGTGCAATTCTTTTGACCAGGGCCCGTAAGGAGCCATTTGGGAGGCTCTTCTAATGATTAGGTTAGCCCTTCACAACCGGTGACACTTAAGACGATGATGTATATAATGTCTATGACGGTTGTGTTCGCGCTGAGAAGGAGAGATTAGTAACAGTTAATATCCAGGTGGCCTTTACACGTTGTTAATGAACAGCTCGGTGTCAACAGCCCGACAACATGGCCGCCGTGGCAAGGTGAAGTGGCTGAAGCTTTAGTTTTATTTACACAGATATAAAAACAATTTAACACGGAATAGTCACCCTTCAAGAAAATGGACAAATTGAACAACTTGTCCTCATGCTTTTATAATCCGTGATGGTCTAGGGGTTTATGTCTGTTACGCTGAAATGGGATTTTACCAGCATCTAAATGTCTACAAAACGGTGGATCGTGTTTGGAAATGTCTTGGTAGATGGTTTAGTAGAGGTGTAGACCTTGGTAGATGGTTTAGTAGAGGGTCTTGGTAGATGGTTTAGTAGAGGTATAGACCTTGTTAGATGGTTTAGTAGAGGGCTTTGGTAGATGGTTTAGTAGAGGTGTAGGCCTTGGTAGATGGTTTAGTAGAGGACCTTGGTAGATGGTTTAGTAGATGGTTTAGTAGAGGCCCTTGGTAGATGGTTTAGTAGAGTTTAGTAAGCCCTTGGTAGATGGTTTAGTAGAGGTGTAGTACCTTGGTAGATGGTTTAGTAGAGGCCCTTGGTAGATGGTTTAGTAGAAGCCCTTGGTAGATGGTTTAGTAGAGGGCCTTGGTAGATGGTTTAGTAGAGGGCCTTGGTAGATGGTTTAGTAGAGGTGTAGACCTTGTTAGATGGTTTTAGTAGGGCCTTGGTAGATGGTTTAGTAGAGGTATAGAACCTTGTTAGATGGTTTAGTATAGGGCCTTGGTAGATGGTTTAGTAGAGGGCCTTGGTAGATGGTTTAGTAGAGGGCCTTGGTAGATGGTTTAGTAGAGGACCTTGGTAGATGGTTTAGTAGAGGCCCTTGGTAGATGGTTTAGTAGAGGGTAGACCTTGGTAGATGGTTTAGTAGAGGGCCTTGGTAGATGGTTTAGTAGAGGTGTAGACCTTGTTAGATGGTTTAGTAGAGGGCCTTGGTAGATGGTTTAGTAGAGGGCCTTGGTAGATGGTTTAGTAGAGGTGTAGACCTTGTTAGATGGTTTAGTAGAGGGCCTTGGTAGATGGTTTAGTAGAGGTGTAGACCTTGGTAGATGGTTTAGTAGAGGGCCTTGGTAGATGGTTTAGTAGAGGTGTAGACCTTGTTAGATGGTTTAGTAGAGGCCCTTGGTAGATGGTTTAGTAGAGGCCCTTGGTAGATGGTTTAGTAGAGGTATAGACCTTGTTAGATGGTTTAGTATAGGGCCTTGGTAGATGGTTTAGTAGAGGGCCTTGGTAGATGGTTTAGTAGAGGGCCTTGGTAGATGGTTTAGTAGAGGTGTAGACCTTGGTAGATGGTTTAGTAGAGGACCTTGGTAGATGGTTTAGTAGAGGCCCTTGGTAGATGGTTTAGTAGAAGCCCTTGGTAGATGGTTTAGTAGAGGGCCTTGGTAGATGGTTTAGTAGAGGTGTAGACCTTGTTAGATGGTTTAGTAGAGGGCCTTGGTAGATGGTTTAGTAGAGGTATAGAACCTTGTTAGATGGTTTAGTATAGGGCCTTGGTAGATGGTTTAGTAGAGGTGTAGACCTTGGTAGAGCCTTGGTAGATGGTTTAGTAGAGGGCCTTGGTAGATGGTTTAGTAGAGCCTTGGGCCTTGGTAGATGGTTTAGTAGAGGCCCTTGGTAGATGGTTTAGTAGAGGGCCTTGGTAGATGGTTTAGTAGAGGCCCTTGGTAGATGGTTTAGTATAGGGCCTTGGTAGATGGTTTAGTAGAGGTGTAGACCTTGTTAGATGGTTTAGTAGAGGGCCTTAGATGGTTTAGTAGATGGTTTAGTAGAGGGCCTTAGATGGTTTTAGATGGTTTAGTAGAGGGCCTTGGTAGATGGTTTAGTAGAGGGCCTTGGTAGATGGTTTAGTAGAGGTGTAGACCTTGGTAGATGGTTTAGTGGCCTTGGTAGATGGTTTAGTAGAGGCCCTTGGTAGATGGTTTAGTAGAGGACCTTGGTAGATGGTTTAGTAGAGGACCTTGGTAGATGGTTTAGTAGAGGGCCTTGGTAGATGGTTTAGTAGAGGGCCTTGGTAGATGGTTTAGTAGAGGGCCTTGGTAGATGGTTTAGTAGAGGACCTTGGTAGATGGTTTAGTAGAGGCCCTTGGTAGATGGTTTAGTAGAGGCCCTTGGTAGATGGTTTAGTAGATGGTTTAGTAGAGGGTAGACCTTGGTAGATGGTTTAGTAGAGGTGTAGACCTTGGTAGATGGTTTAGTAGAGGGCCTTGGTAGATGGTTTAGTAGAGGTTTAGTAGAACCTTAGTAGATGGTTTAGTAGAGGGCCTTGGTAGATGGTTTAGTAGAGGACCTTGGTAGATGGTTTGGGCCTTAGTAG
>NW_024609725.1:307500-352593 GCF_018296145.1 Oncorhynchus tshawytscha
GCAAGACATTACTTTATGACAACTGGTTATAATCATGACATAGCAAGACATTCATTTCCTGTCATGTCTTCTGGACATTTCTTCTTTGTTTCAGCTGACAACAAGAGTTCATGTATTTTCAAATGAATGGAATATGGACTCAGATATCAATGTGTCGTCAGAGTGCTGCTAATGTGCACACTGACTCTCGTTGTCTGTCTATATACTGTGAACCAAACACTTTGGTGGTGTTCAGCCCTCCTCCGTGCACATAAAGAAGCCAAAAAACAAACCTCCATCTTCCCGTGTCCCTGGTTAGCCAGAGATAGACCTCTGTACACATAAAGAAGCCAAAACAAACCTCCATCTACCGGTGTCCCTGGTTAGCCAGAGATAGACCTCTGTACACATAAAGAAGCCAAAAACAAACCTCCATCTTCCCGTGTCCCTGGTTAGCCAGAGATAGACCTCTGTACACATAAAGAAGCCAAAACAAACCTCCATCTACCTGTGTCCCTGGTTAGCCAGAGATAGACCTCTGTACACATAAAGAAGCCAAAACAAACCTCCATCTACCTGTGTCCCTGGTTAGCCAGAGATAGCCCTCTGTACACATAAAGAAGCCAAAACAAACCTCCATCTACCTGTGTCCCTGGTTAGCCAGAGATAGACCTCTGTACACATAAAGAAGCCAAAACAAACCTCCATCTACCTGTGTCCCTGGTTAGCCAGAGATAGCCCTCTGTACACATAAAGAAGCCAAAACAAACCTCCATCTTCCCGTGTCCCGTGTCCCTGGTTAGCCAGAGATAGACCTCTGTACACATAAAGAAGCCAAAACAAACCTCCATCTTCCCGTGTCCCTGGTTAGCCAGAGATAGACCTCTGTACACATAAAGAAGCCAAAACAAACCTCCATCTACCTGTGTCCCTGGTTAGCCAGAGATAGACCTCTGTACACATAAAGAAGCCAAAACAAACCTCCATCTACCGGTGTCCCTGGTTAGCCAGAGATAGACCTCTGTACACATAAAGAAGCCAAAACAAACCTCCATCTACCTGTGTCCCTGGTTAGCCAGAGATAGACCTCTGTACACATAAAGAAGCCAAAACAAACCTCCATCTACCTGTGTCCCTGGTTAGCCAGAGATAGACCTCTGTACACATAAAGAAGCCAAAACAAACCTCCATCTACCTGTGTCCCTGGTTAGCCAGAGATAGACCTCTGTACACATAAAGAAGCCAAAACAAACCTCCATCTACCTGTGTCCCTGGTTAGCCAGAGATAGGCCTCTGTACACATAAAGAAGCCAAAACAAACCTCCATCTACCTGTGTCCCTGGTTAGCCAGAGATAGACCTCTGTACACATAAAGAAGCCAAAACAAACCTCCATCTACCTGTGTCCCTGGTTAGCCAGAGATAGACCTCTGTACCCATAAAGAAGCCAAAACAAACCTCCATCTACCTGTGTCCCTGGTTAGCCAGAGATAGGCCTCTGCCAGTCCATAGAATTAACTAGAACACTGTAGTGTGTCCCACCTTAAGAAATAGGATCCTATTTGAGAAGCACTTGCAGTGTAGCAGTGTAGTTGATTCAATGGATCTGGCTGGTGTGGACTGGCAGCCTATGATCATGTATCTCTAAGGCTCTATAGTGGATGTATCTCCAGGTGCCTCGTGTCTCGGCTGTTCCATTAGCTTCTGCCACTTCATCTGAAAATATTGAACCACTACAATAACCAATTAGCATAGACAATTACAGCAGCAGCTCCCCTCCTCTCCTCTCTACCTATCTGATAAACACTAATCGCTAAGCTCCCCTCCTCTCCGCTCTACCTATCTGATAAACACTAATCGCTACCTATCTGATAAACTCTCTCTCTCTGGGTGTCTCTGTCTATCTCTCTGGGTGTCTCTGTCTCTCTCTCTGGGTGTCTCTGTCTCTCTCTCTGGGTGTCTCTATGTCTCTCTCGCTCTCCTCTCCCTCCGCTCTACTTATCTGATAAGCACTAAGCTAAGCTCCCCTCTCTCTCTCTCTCTCTCTCTCTCTGGGTGTCTCTATGTCTCTCTCCTCTCCTCTCCCCTCCGCTCTACTTATCTGATAAACACTAAGCACTAAGCCTCTCTCTCTCTCTCTCTCTCTCTCTCTGGGTGTCTCTGTCTATCTCTCTGGGTCTCTCTCTCTCTCTCTCTGGGTGTCTCTATGTCTCTCTCCTCTCCTCTCCCCTCCGCTCTACTTATCTGATAAACACTAAGCACTAAGCCTCTCTCTCTCTCTCTCTCTCTCTCTGGGTGTCTCTGTCTCTCTCTCTCTGGGTGTCTCTATGTCTCTCTCCTCTCTCCCTCCCTCCTCTCCGCTCTACCTATCTGATAAACACTAAGCACTAAGCTTCCCTCTCTCTCTCTATCTCTGGGTGTCTCTGTCTCTCTCTCTGGGTGTCTCTCTCATCTCTCTCTGGGTGTCTCTGTCTCTCTCTCTCTGGGTGTCTCTGTCTCCCACCTCTCCTCTCCCCTCCGCTCTACCTATCTGATAAACACTAAGCACTAAGCTTCTCTCTCTCCCTCTCAATTCAATTCAATTCAAGGGCTTTATTGGCATGGGAAACATGTGTTAACATTGCCAAAGCAAGTGAGGTAGACAACATACAAAGTGAATATATAAAGTGAAAAACAACAAAAATTAACAGTAAACATTACACATACAGAAGTTTCAAAACAGTAAAGACATTACAAATGTCATATTATATATATATACAGTGTTTTAACAATGTACAAATGGTTAAAGGACACAAGATCAAATAAATAAGCATAAATATGGGTGTATTTACAATGGTGTTTGTTCTTCACTGGTTGCCCTTTTCTCGTGGCAACAGGTCACAAATCTTGCTGCTGTGATGGCACATTGGAATTTCACCCAGTAGATATGGGAGTTTTTCAAAATTGGATTTGTTTTCGAATCCTTTGTGGATCTGTGTAATCTGAGGGAAATATGTCTCTCTAATATGGTCATACATTGGGCAGGAGGTTAGGAAGTGCAGCTCAGTTTACACCTCATTTTGTGGGCAGTGAGCACATAGCCTGTCTTCTCTTGAGAGCCATGTCTGCCTACGGCGGCCTTTCTCAATAGCAAGGCTATGCTCACTAAGTCTGTACATAGTCAAAGCTTTCCTTAATTTTGGGTCAGTCACAGTGGTCAGGTATTCTGCCGCTGTGTACTCTCTGTGTAGGGCCAAATAGCATTCTAGTTTGCTCTGTTTTTTTGTTAATTCTTTCCAATGTGTTAAGTAGTTATCTTTTTGTTTTCTCATGATTTGGTTGGGTCTAATTGTGCTGCTGTCCTGGGGCTCTGTAGTGTGTGTTTGTGTTTGTGAACAGAGCCCCAGGACCAGCTTGCTTAGGGGACTCTTCTCCAGGTTCATCTCTCTGTAGGTGATGGCTTTGTTATGGAAGGTTTGTGAATCGCTTCCTTTTAGGTGGTTGTAGAATTTAACAGCTCTTTTCTGGATTTTGATAATTAGTGGGTATCGGCCTAATTCTGCTCTGCATGCATTATTTGGTGTTCTACGTTGTACACGGAGGATATTTTTGCAGAATTCTGCGTGCAGAGTCTCAATTTGGTGTTTGTCCCATTTTGTGAAGTCTTGGTTGGTGAGCGGACCCCAGACCTCACAACCATAAAGGGCAATGGGCTCTATGACTGATTCAAGTATTTTTAGTCAAATCCTAATTGGTTTTGGTTTGTTTGGTTGTCAATTAGGGTGTGCAGGGTGAATACATGGTCTGTTGTACGGTAATTTGGTAAAAAGCCAATTACATTTGCTCAGTACATTGTTTTCATTGAGGACATTTGCTCAGTAATTGTTTTCATTGAGGAAGTGTACGAGTCTGCTGTTAATAATAATGCAGAGGATTTTCCCAAGGTTACTGTTGACACATATTCCACGGTAGTTATTGGGGTCAAATTTGTCTCCACTTTTGTGGATTGGGGTGATCAGTCCTTGGTTCCAAATATTGGGGAAGATGCCAGAGCTAAGTATGATGTTAGAGTTTTAGTATAGCCAATTGGAATTTGTTGTCTGTATATTTGATCATTTCATTGAGGATACCATCAACACCACAGGCCTTTTTGGGTTGGAGGGTTTTTATTTTGTCCTGTAACTCTTTCAATGTAATTGGAGAATCCAGTGGGTTCTGGTAGTCTTTAATAGTTGATTCTAAGATCTGTATTTGATCATGTATATGTTTTTGCTCTTTATTCTTTGTTATAGAGCCAAAAAGATTGGAGAAGTGGTTTACCCATACATCTCCATTTTGGATAGATAATTCTTCGTGTTGTTGTTTGTTTAGTGTTTTCCAATTTTCCCAGAAGTGGTTAGAGTCTATGGATTCTTCAATTGCATTGAGCTGATTTCTGACATGCTGTTCCTTCTTTTCCGTAGTGTATTTCTGTATTGTTTTAGTGATTCACCATAGTGAAGGCGTAGACTCAGGTTTTCCGGGTCTCTATGTTTTTGGTTGGACAGGTTTCTCAATTTCTTTCTTAGATTTTTGCATTCTTCATCAAACCATTTGTCATTATTGTTAATTTTCTTCGGTTTTCTATTTGAGATTTTTAGATTTGATAGGGAAGCTGAGAGGTCAAATATACTGTTAAGATTTTCTACTGCCAAGTTTACACCTTCACTATTACAGTGGAACGTTTTACCCAGGAAATTGTCTAAAAGGGATTGAATTTGTTGTTGCCTAATTGTTTTTTGGTAGGTTTCCAAACTGCATTCCTTCCATCTATAGCATTTCTTAATGTTACTCAGTTCCTTTGGCTTTGATGCCTCATGGTTGAGTATTGCTCTGTTTAAGTAGACTGTGATTTTGCTGTGGTCTGATAGGGGTGTCAGTGGACTGACTGAACGCTCTGAGAGACTCTGGGTTGAGGTCAGTAATAAAGTAGTCTACAGTACTACTGCTAAGAGATGAGCTATAGGTGTACCTACCATAGGAGTCCCCTCGAAGCCTTCCGTTGACTCTGTACATACCCAGCGTGCGACAGAGCTGCAGGAGTTGTGACCCGTTTTTGTTGGTTATGTTGTCATAGTTATGCCTAGGGGGCATATGTGGGAGGGAATGCTGTCACCTCCAGGCAGGTGTTTGTCCCCCTGTGTGCTGAGGGTGTCAGGTTCTTGTCCGGTTCTGGCATTTAGGTCGCCACAGACTAGTACATGTCCCTGGGCCTGGAAATGATTGATTTCCCCCTCCAGGATGGAAAAGCTGTCTTCATTAAAATATGGGGATTCTAGTGGGGGATATAGGTAGCACACAGGGGGACATTTTACTCTGTTAAGATCATTTCTTTTTGAATTTCTAGCCAAATGTAGAATGTTCCTGTTTTGATTAATTTAATGGAGTGAGTTAGGTCTGCTCTATACCAAATTAGCATGCCCCCTGAGTCCCTTCCCTGTTTCACACCTGGTAGTTTGGTGGATGGGACTACCAGCTCTCTGTAACCTAGAGGACAACCATTGGGTCCATCTCCTCTATACCAGGTTTCTTGCAGGATGACAATGTCTGTATTACCGATTTCTTTGGTGAAGTCCAGGTTTCTGCTCTTCAGGCCAAAGGCAGATGACCTCAGGCCTTGGATATTCCAGGATAATATAGTGAAGGCTTTTGTTCCATAGAGTGTCCAATGTTGTTGGTCGTGGTTTGGCCTCAGGCCAGTAAGTGTGAGCAGAGCCTGCTGAGCATCTGGTACATGCCATTGGCTTGGGCGAGTGTGAGAGTGGGGGTTGGGACCGTTTGCCCGCTCACTACCTGGGCGTATGTGCTTCCATGTTGAGGCCCTCTTTGCGGGGGTGGGGTGCATGGGGTGGGCAGGAGTGGCATAGGTCTGATCTGAGGGGGCCTAAATGGAGTGTGGGCATGGTTGACGTGGGGGGTGTTGATTGGTTGGGGTGGGGGTGTGGATGTGTCTGGGTGTACACTCTCTCTCTCTCTGGGTGTCCTCTCTCTCTGGGTGTCTCTCTCTCTCTGGGTGTCTCTCCTCTCTCTCTCTCTCTGTGTGTCTCTATGTCTCCCTCTCTCTCCTCTCTCCCTCCGCTCTACCTATCTGATAAATACTAAGCACTAAGCTTCTCTCTCTCCCTCTCTCTCTCTGGGTGTCTCTGTCTCTCTCTCTGGGTGTCTCCGTCTCTCTCTCTCTCTCTGGGTGTCTCTCTCTCTCTCTCTCTGGGTGTCTCTGTCTCTCTCTCTGGGTATCTCTGTCTCTCTCTCTGGGTGTCTCTCTCTCTCTGGGTGTCTCTGTCTCTCTCTCTGGGTGTCTCTGTCTCCCTCCTCTCCTCTCCCCTCTGCTCTACCTATCTGATAAACACTAAGCACTAAGCTCTCTCTCTCCCTCTCTCTCTCTCTGGTGTCTCTCTCTCTCTCTCTCTCTCTCTGGGTCTCTCTCTCTCTCTCTCTCTGGGTGTCTCTCTCTCTCTGGGTGTCTCTGTCTCTCTCTCTGGGTCTCTGTCTCTCTCTCTCTCTGGGTGGCTCTGTCTCTGTCTCCTCCTCTCTCTCCCCTCCGCTCGACCTATCTGATAAACACTAAGCTCTCTCTCTCTCCCCTCTCTCTCTCTCTGGTCTCTCTCTCTCTCTCTCTGGTGTCTCTGTCTCTCTCTCTCTCTCTCTCTCTCTGGGTGTCTCTGTCTCTCTCTCTCTGGGTGTCTCTGTCTCTCTCTCTCCTCTCTCTCTGGGTGTCTCTGTCTCTCTCTCTCTGGGTATCTCTGTCTCTCTCTCTCTGGGTGTCTCTGTCTCTCTCTCTCTCTCTCTCTCTCTCTCTCTCTCTGGGTATCTCTGTCTCTCTCTCTCTCTCTCTCTCTCTCTCTGGGTATCTCTGTCTCTCTCTCTCTGTCTCTCACTCAATTAAATTCAAGAGGCTTTATTGGCATGGAGAAACATATGTTAACATTGCCAAAGCAAGTGTAAATAATATATAAAAGTGAAATAAACAATCAAAATTAACAGTTAACATTACACTCACAGAAGTTCCAAAGAATAAAGACATTACAAATGTCATATTATATATATATACAGTGTTGTAACAATGTACAAATAGTTCAAGTACAAAAGGGAAAACAAATATACATACAGTGGGGAAATAAAGGATTTAGTCAGCCAACAATTGTGCAAGTTTTCCCACTTAAAAGATGAGAGAGGCCTGTAATTTTCATCATAGGTACACTTCAACTATGACAGGCAAAATGAGAAAAAAATCCAGAAAATCACATTGTAGGATTTTTAATGAATTTATTTACAAATTATGGTGGAAAATCCTACCCTTCCAAAGAGCCTGTGGTTGTGGAGGTGGAGTCTGATGGTGCTTTCTTCTGGCAACCCTTCCAAAGAGCCTGTGGTTGTGGAGTCTGAGGGTGCTTTTTTGAAACCTGGTGACCCCAAGATGCCATCAAGGCAATTCTTTCACAGCGATTCTTGGGGATTTTGTTGCTTCTCTCTCCATCCTCCTCCCATTCCTGGGGGCAAAATGCCTTCTCTCACCATCCTCCTCCCTCTCCTGGGGGCAAAATGCCTTCTCTCACCATCCTCCTCCCATTCCTGGGGGGCAAAATGCCTTCTCTCACCATCCTCCTCCCATTCCTGGGGGGCAAAATGCCTTCTCTCACCATCCTCCTCCCTCTCCTGGGGGAGGGGGGGGGGTTGTCTACCCGTGAGGTTTTCAACTGTTCTATATCTTTAGAATTTTCTAATAATTGACCTGATCTTGAGGTATATGTTTCAGTGGTCTATTCAATTGTTTGTGGATCTCCTTGTTGACCAGATTTATGAAGGTCTACGACCATCTGTCTCTTTTGAACTGCCAGTTCTTTTGTGTTCTTCGTGGTGTTTGACGACAGCGGGATACTGCATGTGTGTTACCTCTTTTTTTATACCCTAGTGAAACAGGAAGTGATGTAATGGCTCAATAGAGGTTCCTTAAGACTTCGATAAACTTAAATCAGTGTAATTTAATTCCTGGTTTAATTTTGGGTGATGTTATTTACAACAATCTTTAAAGATGCCATTAATTGTGAAACCTTGATTTGGAGGACATTGATTTTTAATTAAATCAATAAATGATTTTGGTTGGTTCCATTAATAAAGTATTAATATATATTATTAATTAATATTCATATATATATTAATAGTATTTTTCACATGTTGGTATTTTGAGTTTATCATTTTATTGTTTATATTTTTTTAAGAATTGTTTGTGCATTGCCAGTCAGGGTTGCCAGTAATTTTGGAGCCCAATATAGGTAGCACACAGGAGGACATTTTACTCTGTTAACATAATTTCCTTTTGAATTTCTAGCCAAATGTAAAATGTTCCTGTTTTGATTCATTTAATGGAGTGAGTTAGGTCTGCTCTATACCAAATTAGCATATCCCCTGAGTCCCTTCCCTGTTTCACACCTGGTAGTTTGGAGGATGGGACTACCAGCTCTCTGTAACCTAGAGGGCAACCAGTGGGTCTGGGTTCCTGCTCTTTAGGCCAAAGGCAGATGACCTCAGGTCTTGGATATTCCAGAATGAGATAATGATGGCTTTGTGTTCCATAAAGTGTCTAATGTTGTTAGTCGTGTGGTTTGGCATCAGACCAGTAAGTGTGAGCAAAGCCTGCTGAGCATCTGGTACATGTCATTGGCTTGGGCTAGTGTAAGAGTGGGGGTTGGGCCTGTTTGCCTGCTCACGGCCGGGGCGTATGGGGGACTTCCATGTTGAGGCCCTCTTTGTGGGAGTGGACTGGATGGGGTCAGGGTCTGGGATGGACTGGATGGGGTCTGGGATGGACTGGATGGGGTCAGGGTCTGGGATGGACTGGATGGGGTCAGGGTGGACTGGATGGGGTCAGGGTCTAGGATGGACTGGATGGGGTCAGGGTCTGGGATGGACTGGATGGGGTCAGGGTCTGGGATGGACTGGATGGGGTCAGGGTGGACTGGATGGGGTCAGGGTCTAGGATGGACTGGATGGGGTCAGGGCCTGGGATGGACTGGATGGGGTCAGGGTCTGGGATGGACTGGATGGGGTCTGGGATGGACTGGATGGGGTCTGGGATGGACTGGATGGGGTCTGGGATGGACTGGATGGGGTCTGGGATGGACTGGATGGGGTCTGGGATGGACTGGATGGGGTCTGGGATGGACTGGATGGGGTCAGGGTCTGGGATGGACTGGATGGGGTCTGGGTCTGGGATGGACTGGATGGGGTCTGGGATGGACTGGATGGGGTCAGGGTCTGGGATGGACTGGATGGGGTCAGGGTGGACTGGATGGGGTCAGGGTCTCCTCCGTCCCCCCCTCACCCTCTCCTCCGTCCCCCTCACCCTCTCCTCCGTCCCCCTCACCCTCTCCCTCTACTCCGTCCCCCTCACCCTCTACTCCGTCCCCCTCACCCTCTCCTCCGTCCCCCTCACCCTCTCCTCCGTCCCCCTCACCCTCTCCTCCGTCCCCCTCACCCTCTCCTCCGTCCCCCCTCACCCTCTCCTCCAGCAGTCTGATCCTCTCCTCTAGTGCTCTGTTCTTCTCCTGATCTTTCTCCTGTTGAAGTTGTCTCACCACTGTCCAGAGTGCAGATATGTCTCTCTCCACCTCCAGCTATCCAGGTCTGGTTAAGGGGGTGTTGTTGTGCTGGACTGTTGTTTGGGTCTGTGCTGATGAGTGGGTTCACCTGCTGTTCCAGCTCCATCTGCCTTATCTCCAGCTGGGTAAATGTATCCTTGATTTCAATGAAGGAGTAGTACTCTGTGCTGGGAGGTTGAATTTCCGCTCGGGGTGGCTCGTCTGTGGGGTTATATAATGAAGAGGTCTGGTCTGACCCGCTCGGGGTGGGGGTATCTTTATCAAGGGAGAGCTTCTCCTGCTGGGCTAATTCTTTGATTAGGTGAACGTCCTGAACCTGTTTGGGGTTGACCTGTACCAATACTGTTCCAGACTTCTAGAGATTTATATTAGCTGACTCAGAATCCTCGTTGTGTAGTATCCTGAGTTTCCACCCTTGTTAACCCCCCTCTTAACAGCAGGGTAGTGTGCTAATATAGCACTGTGCCATGCCAGGGGATGGTTTGTGTTGAAGATGAGGTTGCTGATGTTCCCATTTTTATAGTAGTCAGCAAAAAGTGTCTCTGATTTTCCAAAAGGAGCTTCATTTTGTAATCTTTTCTTGCCTTATCATTCTTTACATACACAGGGTACTGTATTTTAATTACCTCTGAACAGCAGGAGGCAGCTTCTAAGGCCTCTCCATTTGGTTGGAGTAGACTGTTCCACTCTCCTGCCATTGTTGGGCTGAAGGGCACCTCTCCATTTGGTTGGAGTAGACTGTTCCACTCTCCTGCCATTGTTGGGCTAAAGGGCTTTGACACCTCTCACTTGGCACGTCAGTGCTAATTGAAGTTGTATCAAGCTTGGCAGCTTTAATTTACTATTTAGTCCTTATAAAGTAATGTCATGTATTTTTCTTCTTGGCTTTTGGGAAATAAGATATTCAGACTAAACATTACTCACTCAGTTGGATGGGGGTTTTCAGGTTTCTGTTGTTTTAAAGAGCATTTGCTGTATAGTGTTGGAATAATACTCCTTGGTAGTTGGTCTGCTAGTCACCTACCAGGTGATTCTGTAATTCCCTCCAACATCAGCTTTTAGGTTTGGAGATTTGATTTGGAGTGGAGGTTATGGTGTGGAGGGTAACATCCTGTCTGTGTCCTGGTGACATAGTGTTATGGAGGGTAGTATCCTGTCTATGTCCTGGTGACATAGTGAAGGTTATGTTGTAGAGGGTAGCATCCTGTATATGTCCTGGTGACATAGTGAAGGTTATGTTGTAGAGGGTAGCATCCTGTATATGTCCTGGTGACATAGTGTTGTAGAGGGTAGTATCCTGTATATGTCCTGGTGACATAGTGTTGTAGAGGGTAGTATCCTGTCTATGTCCTGGTGACATAGTGTTGTAGAGGGTAGTATCCTGTCTATGTCCTGGTGACATAGTGTTGTAGAGGGTAGTATCCTGTATATGTCCTGGTGACATAGTGAAGGTTATGTTGTAGAGGGTAGTATCCTGTCTATGTCCTGGTGACATAGTGTTGTAGAGGGTAGTATACTGTATATGTCCTGGTGACATAGTGTTGTGGAGGGTAGTATCCTGTATATGTCCTGGTGACATAGTGTTGTGGAGGGTAGTATCCTGTCTATGTCCTGGTGACATAGTGTTGTGGAGGGTAGCATCCTGTATATGTCCTGGTGACATAGTGAAGGTTATGTTGTAGAGGGTAGTATCCTGTATATGTCCTGGTGACATAGTGAAGGTTATGTTGTAGAGGGTAGCATCCTGTATATGTCCTGGTGACATAGTGTTGTAGAGGGTAGTATCCTGTCTATGTCCTGGTGACATAGTGTTGTAGAGGGTAGTATACTGTATATGTCCTGGTGACATAGTGAAGGTTATGTTGTAGAGGGTAGCATCCTGTCTATGTCCTGGTGACATAGTGTTGTAGAGGGTAGTATCCTGTCTATGTCCTGGTGACGGTTATGTTGTAGATGGTAGTATCCTGTCTATGTCCTGGTGACATAGTGTTATAGAGGGTAGTATCCTGTCTATGTCCTGGTGACATAGTGTTGTAGAGGGTAGTATCCTGTCTATGTCCTGGTGACATAGTGTTGTAGAGGGTCGTATCCTGTCTATGTCCTGGTGACATAGTGTTGTGGAGGGTAGTATCCTGTCTATGTCCTGGTGACATAGTGTTGTAGAGGGTATTATCCTGTATATGTCCTGGTGACATAGTGTTGTAGAGGGTAGTATCCTGTATATGTCCTGGTGACATAGTGTTGTAGAGGGTAGCATCCTGTATATGTCCTGGTGACATAGTGTTGTAGAGGGTATTATCCTGTATATGTCCTGGTGACATAGTGTTGTAGAGGGTAGTATCCTGTCTATGTCCTGGTGACATAGTGTTGTAGAGGGTAGTATCCTGTCTATGTCCTGGTGACATAGTGTTGTAGAGGGTAGTATACTGTATATGTCCTGGTGACATAGTGAAGGTTATGTTGTAGAGGGTAGCATCCTGTCTATGTCCTGGTGACATAGTGTTGTAGAGGGTAGTATCCTGTCTATGTCCTGGTGACGGTTATGTTGTAGATGGTAGTATCCTGTCTATGTCCTGGTGACATAGTGTTATAGAGGGTAGTATCCTGTCTATGTCCTGGTGACATAGTGTTGTAGAGGGTAGTATCCTGTCTATGTCCTGGTGACATAGTGTTGTAGAGGGTCGTATCCTGTCTATGTCCTGGTGACATAGTGTTGTGGAGGGTAGTATCCTGTCTATGTCCTGGTGACATAGTGTTGTAGAGGGTATTATCCTGTATATGTCCTGGTGACATAGTGTTGTAGAGGGTAGTATCCTGTATATGTCCTGGTGACATAGTGTTGTAGAGGGTAGTATCCTGTATATGTCCTGGTGACATAGTGTTGTAGAGGGTAGTATCCTGTATATGTCCTGGTGACATAGTGTTGTAGAGGGTAGTATCCTGTATATGTCCTGGTGACATAGTGTTGTAGAGGGTAGTATCCTGTATATGTCCTGGTGACATAGTGAAGGTTATGTTGTAGAGGGTAGTATCCTGTCTGTCTGCCTGTCTGTCAGTCAGCCTTGAGATAATACCCCATTTGCTCTGTCTGTCTGTCTGTCTGTCTGTCAGCCTTGAGATAATACCCCATTAGCTCTGCCACTTCATCTGAAAATATTGAACCACTACAGTAACTAATTAGCATAGACAATTACAGCAGCAGGTCCCCTCCTCTCCGCTCTACCTATCTGATAAACACTAATCGCTAAGCTCCCCTCCTCTCCTCTCTACCTATCTGATAAACACTAAGCGCTAGCTTCCCTCTCTCTTTCTCTCTCCCTCTCTCTCTCTCTCTCTCTCTTTCTGTCTCTCTCGTCTCTCTCGTCTCTCTCTCTCTCCCCTCCATGCATTTAAATTATTCAATTAAGTTGGATGTGTTTCCCCTGATACAGATGAAGATCACAAAGTCCTTTGATTGGGGCTGAGAGGAATATATGCATTACACAGTGGTATAAAGTACTGAAGGAAAAATGCTTGAAAGTACAACTTAAGTCGTTTTTTGGGGGTATCAGTACTCAGTACTTGACTTTGCTATTTATATTTCGGACGACGTTTACTTGACTACATTCTTAAAGAAAATAATAATCCTTACTTTTTCCCTGACACTAAAAAGTACTAGTTCCATTTTGAATGCTTAGCAGGACAGGAAAATGGTCCAATTCACACACTTATCAAGAGAACATCCCTGGGCATCTCTACTGCCTCTGATCTGGAGGACTATCACTAAACAGAGAACATCCCTGGTCATCCCTACTGTCTCTGATCTGGAGGACTCACTAAACAGAGAACATCCCTGGTCATCCCCACTGCCTCTGATCTGGAGGACTCACTAAACAGAGAACATCCCTGGTCATCCCCACTGCCTCTGATCTGGAGGACTCTCTAAACAGAGAACATCCCTGGTCATCCCTACTGCCTCTGATCTGGAGGACTCACTAAAGAGAGAACATCCCTGGTCATCCCTACTGCCTCTCATCTGGAGGACTCTCTAAACAGAGAACATCCCTGGTCATCCCTTTTAGCCTCTGATCTGGAGGACTCACTAAACACGTGGTTTGTTTGTAAATGATGTCTGAGTGTTGGAGTGGACCCCTGGGTATCTGTAAATGATGTCTGAGTGTTGGAGCCCCTGGGTATCTGTAAATGATGTCTGAGTGTTGGAGTGGACCCCTGGGTATCTGTAAGTGATGTCTGAGTGTTGGAGTGGACCCTGGGTATCTGTAAATGATGTCTGAGTGTTGGAGCCCCTGGGTATCTGTAAATGATGTCTGAGTGTTGGAGCCCCTGGGTATCTGTAAATGATGTCTGAGTGTTGGAGTGGGCCCCTGGGTATCTGTAAATGATGTCTGAGTGTTGGAGCCCCTGGGTATCTGTAAATGATGTCTGAGTGTTGGAGCCCCTGGGTATCTGTAAATGATGTCTGAGTGTTGGAGTGGGCCCCTGGGTATCTGTAAATGATGTCTGAGTGTTGGAGTGGACCCCTGGGTATCTGTAAATGATGTCTGAGTGTTGGAGCCCCTGGGTATCTGTAAATGATGTCTGAGTGTTGGAGCCCCTGGGTATCTGTAAATGATGTCTGAGTGTTGGAGTGGACCCCTGGGTATCTGTAAATGATGTCTGAGTGTTGGAGTGGACCCCTGGGTATCTGTAAATGATGTCTGAGTGTTGGAGCCCCTGGGTATCTGTAAATGATGTCTGAGTGTTGGAGTGGACCCCTGGGTATCTGTAAATGATGTCTGAGTGTTGGAGTGGACCCTGGGTATCTGTAAATGATGTCTGAGTGTTGGAGCCCCTGGGTATCTGTAAATAAACACATATAAAAGGTGCCGTCTGATTTAATATCAGGGATTTTATTGATTTCTACTTTTACTTTGATACTTAGTATAATTAAAACCAAATACTTTTAGACTTTTACTCAAGTATTTTACTGGGAAACTTTCACTTTTACGTGAGTCATTTTCTATTAAGGTATCTTTATTTTTACTACAGAGCCCTGTGTGCCCTGGTCTAAAGTAGTGTACTATATAGGGAATAGGGTTCTATAGGGCCCTGGTCTAAAGTAGTGTACTATATAGGGAATAGGGTTCTATAGGGCCCTGGTCTAAAGTAGTGTACTATATAGGGAATAGGGTTCTATAGGGCCCTGGTCTAAAGTAGTGTACTATATAGGGAATAGGGTTCTATAGGGCCCTGGTCTAAAGTAGTGTACTATATATAGGGAATAGGGTTCTGTAGGGCTCTGGTCTAAAGTAGTGTACTATATAGGGAATAGGGTTCTGTAGGGCTCTGATCTAAAGTAGTGCACTATATATAGGGAATAGGGTTCTATAGGGCCCTGGTCTAAAGTAGTGTACTATATAGGGAATAGGGTTCTATAGGGCCCTGGTCTAAAGTAGTGTACTATATAGGGAATAGGGTTCTGTAGGGCTCTGATCTAAAGTAGTGTACTATATATAGGGAATAGGGTTCTATAGGGCCCTGGTCTAAAGTAGTGTACTATATATAGGGAATAGGGTTCTATAGGGCCCTGGTCTAAAGTAGTGTACTATATAGGGAATAGGGTTCTATAGGGCCCTGGTCTAAAGTAGTGTACTATATAGGGAATAGGGTTCTGTAGGGCTCTGATCTAAAGTAGTGTACTATATATAGGGAATAGGGTTCTATAGGGCCCTGGTCTAAAGTAGTGTACTATATATAGGGAATAGGGTTCTATAGGGCCCTGGTCTAAAGTAGTGTACTACAGTGCCTTGCGAAAGTATTCGGCCCCCTTGAACTTTGCGACCTTTTGCCACATTTCAGGCTTCAAACATAAAGATATAAAACTGTATTTTTTTGTGAAGAATCAACAAGTGGGACACAATCATGAAGTGGAACGACATTTATTGGATATTTCAAACTTTTTTAACAAATCAAAAACTGAAAAATTGGGTGTGCAAAATTATTCAGCCCCTTTACTTTCAGTGCAGCAAACTCTCTCCAGAAGTTCAGTGAGGATCTCTGAATGATCCAATGTTGACCTAAATGACTAATGATGATAAATACAATCCACCTGTGTGTAATCAAGTCTCCGTATAAATGCACCTGCACTGTCATAGTCTCAGAGGTCCGTTAAAAGCGCAGAGAGCATCATGAAGAACAAGGAACACACCAGGCAGGTCCGAGATACTGTTGTGAAGAAGTTTAAAGACGGATTTGGATACAAAAAGATTTCCCAAGCTTTATACATCCCAAGGAGCACTGTGCAAGCGATAATATTGAAATGGAAGGAGTATCAGACCACTGCAAATCTACCAAGACCTGTCCGTCCCTCTAAACTTTCAGCTCATACAAGGAGAAGACTGATCAGAGATGCAGCCAAGAGGCCCATGATCACTCTGGATGAACTGCAGAGATCTACAGCTGAGGTGGGAGACTCTGTCCATAGGACAACAATCAGTCGTATATTGCACAAATCTGGCCTTTATGGAAGAGTGGCAAGAAGAAAGCCATTTCTTAAAGATATCCATAAAAAGTGTTGTTTAAAGTTTGCCACAAGCCACCTGGGAGACACACCAAACATGTGGAAGAAGGTGCTCTGGTCAGATGAAACCAAAATTGAACTTTTTGGCAACAATGCAAAACGTTATGTTTGGCGTAAAAGCAACACAGCTCATCACCCTGAACACAACATCCCCACTGTCAAACATGGTGGTGGCAGCATCATGGTTTGGGCCTGCTTTTCTTCAGCAGGGACAGGGAAGATGGTTAAAATTGATGGGAAGATGGATGGAGCCAAATACAGGACCATTCTGGAAGAAAACCTGATGGAGTCTGCAAAAGACCTGAGACTGGGACGGAGATTTGTCTTCCAACAAGACAATGATCCAAAACATAAAGCAAAATCTACAATGGAATGGTTCAAAAATAAACATATCCAGGTGTTCGAATGGCCAAGTCAAAGCCCAGACCTGAATCCAATCGAGAATCTGTGGAAAGAACTGAAAACTGCTGTTCACAAATGCTCTCCATCCAACCTCACTGAGCTCGAGCTGTTTTGCAAGGAGGAATGGGGAAAAATGTCAGTCTCTCGATGTGCAAAACTGATAGAGACATACCCCAAGCGACTTACAGCTGTAATCGCAGCAAAAGGTGGCGCTACAAAGTATTAACTTAAGGGGGCTGAATAATTTTGCACGCCCAATTTTTCAGTTTTTGAAATATTAAAAAAGTTTGAAATATCCAATAAATGTCATTCCACTCCATGATTGTGTCCCACTTGTTGTTGATTCTTCACAAAAAAATACAGTTTTATATCTTTATGTTTGAAGCCTGAAATGTGTCAAAAGGTCACAAAGTTCAAGGGGGCAGAATACTTTCGCAAGGCACTGTATATATATGGAATAGGGTTCTATAGGGCCCTGGTCTAAAGTAGTGTAATATATATAGGGAATAGGGTACTATAGAACCCTGGTCTAAAGTAGGTCACTATATAGGGGATAGGGTTCCATAGGGCCCTGGCCTAAAGTAGGTCACTATATAGGGAATAGGGTTCCATAGGGCCCTGGCCTAAAGTAGGTCACTATATAGGGAATAGGGTTCCATAGGGCCCTGGCCTAAAGTAGGTCACTATATAGGGAATAGGGTTCCATAGGGCCCTGGTCTAAAGTAGGTCACTATATAGGGAATAGGGTTCCATAGGGCCCTGGCCTAAAGTAGGTCACTATATAGGGAATAGGGTTCTATAGGGCCCTGGTCTAAAGTAGTGTAATATATATAGGGAATAGGGTACTATAGAACCCTGGTCTAAAGTAGGTCACTATATAGGGGATAGGGTTCCATAGGGCCCTGGCCTAAAGTAGGTCACTATATAGGGAATAGGGTTCCATAGGGCCCTGGCCTAAAGTAGGTCACTATATAGGGAATAGGGTTCCATAGGGCCCTGGCCTAAAGTAGGTCACTATATAGGGAATAGGGTTCCATAGGGCCCTGGTCTAAAGTAGGTCACTATATAGGGAATAGGGTTCCATAGGGCCCTGGCCTAAAGTAGGTCACTATATAGGGAATAGGGTTCCATAGGGCCCTGGCCTAAAGTAGGTCACTATAGGGAATAGGGTTCCATAGGGCCCTGGCCTAAAGTAGGTCACTATATAGGGAATAGGGTTCCATAGGGCCCTGGCCTAAAGTAGGTCACTATATAGGGAATAGGGTTCCATAGGGCCCTGGCCTAAAGTAGGTCACTATATAGGGAATAGGGTTCCATAGGGCCCTGGCCTACAGTAGTGTAATATATATAGGGAATAGGGTTCCATAGGGCCCTGGCCCTATAGGGACTAGGTTGTCGTTTGGGTAGGCAGACTAAGTGTTCAGTCTCTTTCTGTTCCAGCTGCTGCAGGGGAAGTCCATCCCCAAGTTTGGAACGTTGGATCTAATCGAAACAGGAAGCGGAAATGGTGAGGGGCGTGGCTACAGCGGAGACTGTGATGACGAGGATGGGTGTGGCGGATCAGGGGGTGGAGAGGTCAAGAGGAAGGTCATGACGGTCTCTAAACGTAAGTCGCCTCAGACCACTTCAGGTTTCAGCCTTGTTCATTCACTTGTTTGTTTACGGCAGCACGCTGTCACACAACAACTTAGTTTCCTTCCTCACGTCCTCTGTCTGTCACACAACAACTTAGTTTCCTTCCTCACGTCCTCTGTCTGTCACACAACAACTGAGTTACCTTCCTCATGTCCTGTCTGTCACACAACAACTGAGTTACCTTCCTCTGTCTGTCACACAACAACTGAGTTACCTTCCTCTTGTCTGTCACACAACATCTGAGTTACCTTCCTCACGCCCTCTGTCTGTCACACAACATCTGAGTTACCTTCCTCACGTCCTCTGTCTGTCACACAACAACTGAGTTACCTTCCTCACGTCCTCTGTCTGTCACACAACAACTGAGTTACCTTCCTCTGTCTGTCACACAACATCTGAGTTACCTTCCTCACGTCCTCTGTCTGTCACACAACAACTGAGTTACCTTCCTCACGTCCTCTGTCTGTCACACAACAACTGAGTTACCTTCCTCACGTCCTCTGTCTGTCACACAACAACTGAGTTACCTTCCTCTGTCTGTCACACAACAACTGAGTTACCTTCCTCACGCCCTCTGTCTGTCACACAACAACTGAGTTACCTTCCTCACGTCCTCTGTCTGTCACACAACAACTGAGTTACCTTCCTCTGTCTGTCACACAACAACTGAGTTACCTTCCTCACGTCCTCTGTCTGTCTCTCTCTGGAAGCATCTTAGTTTCCTTCCTCACGTCCTCGGTCTGGCTCTCTCTGATCTCAGGTCAGATTACAGAAGACTGTATAATAGCATAGGTCAACTTGGTAACACATCTCAGCTGATCTCAGGTCAGATTACAGAAGACCCTATAATAGCATAGCTCTTGTAGCTGTAGAATGATCATCAAAGCCGATGCAGGCTGAACGTGATTTAATGGGGATCACTGATGCAGAAGAAAGTCCTGTGTAAATGTCAGCCGCTTCCCCAGCGGTCTGTGGGACAATCATCTGTTTCTCTCTCAGGGAGTCTCCATATGTCAACGTCCGTCCGTCGCTACGATCACACGCTTTGTCAACCTCCGTCCCAAATGGTATCCTATCCTACGTAGTGCCTTACTTTGACCAGGGCCCCGTTGGGGACCCAGCCTCTAACACACTAAACAGACAGGGCTAGTGGCCTTCCTTCCTCTCTATCTGTCATGGTGTTAATCTATCTGTCATGGTTCACTGTTTATCTGTCTGTCATGGTCCACTATATACAGTGCCTTGCGAAAGTATTCGGCCCCCTTGAACTTTGCGACCTTTTGCCACATTTCAGGCTTCAAACATAAAGATATAAAACTGGTGGATTGTATTTATCATCATTAGTCATTTAGGTCAACATTGGATCATTCAGAGATCCTCACTGAACTTCTGGAGAGAGTTTGCTGCACTGGAAGTAAAGGGGCTGAATAATTTTGCACGCCCAATTTTCAGTTTTTGATTTGTTAAAAAGTTTGAAATATCCAATAAATGTCGTTCCACTTCATGATTGTGTCCCACTTGTTGTTGATTCTTCACAAAAAATACAGTTTTATATCTTTATGTTTGAAGCCTGAAATGTGGCAAAAGGTCGCAAAGTTCAAGGGGGCCGAATACTTTCGCAAGGCACTGTATCTGTCATGGTTCACTGTATATCTGTCTGTCGTGGTTTACTGTATATCTGTCTGTCATGGTTCACTGTATATCTGTCATGGTTCACTGTATATCAGTCTGTCATGGTCCACTGTATATCAGTCTGTCATAGTCCACTGTATATATATCTGTCATGGTCCACTGTATATCAGTCTGTCATGGTCCACTGTATATCTGTCATGGTTCACTGTATATCAGTCTGTCATGGTCCACTGTATATCAGTCTGTCATAGTCCACTGTATATATATCTGTCATGGTCCACTGTATATCAGTCTGTCATGGTCCACTGTATATCAGTCTGTCATAGTCCACTGTATATATATCTGTCATGGTCCACTGTATATCTGTCTGACATGGTCCACTGTATATCAGTCTGTCATGGTCCACTGTATATCAGTCTGTCATGGTCCACTGTATATCAGTCTGTCATGGTCCACTGTATATCTATTATGGTCCAGTGTATATCTGTCTGACATGGTCCACTGTATATCAGTCTGTCATGGTCCACTGTATATCTGTCATGGTCCACTGTATATCAGTCTGTCATGGTCCACTGTATATCTGTCTGGCATGGTCCACTGTATATCAGTCTGGCATGGTCCTCTGTATATCTGTCTGTCATGGTCCACTGTATATCAGTCTGGCATGGTCCACTGTATATCAGTCTGTCATGGTCCACTGTATTTCTGTTATGGTCCACTGTATATCAGTCTGTCATGGTCCACTGTAAATCAGTCTGTCATGGTTCACTGTATATCAGTCTCATGGTCCACTGTATATCAGTCTGTCATGGTCCACTGTAAATCAGTCTGTCTTGGTCCACTGTATATCAGTCTGTCATGGTTCACTGTATATCTGTCTGTCATGGTTCACTGTATATCCGTCTTGGTTCATGTTTCCTGGTTCCTATTGGTTAGGCCATGTTTCCTGGTTCCTATTGGTTAAGCCATGTTTCCTGGTTCCTATTGGTTAGGCCATGTTTCCTGGTTCCTATTGGTTAGGCCATGTGTCCTGGTTCCTATTGGTTAGGCCGTGTGTCCTGGTTCCTATTGGTTAGGCCGTGTTTCCTGGTTCCTATTGGTTAGGCCGTGTTTCCTGGTTCCTATTGGTTAGGCCGTGTTTCCTGGTTCCTATCGGTTAGGCCGTGTTTCCTGGTTCCTATTGGTTAGGCCGTGTTAACTTGGTGAAAATCCTGATTTTGATCTCCAAGCATCATAATCATATACATAATAAATACACCTTTGTGTTTTTCTCTGCTTTCTTCCTTAATCCTCCCAATCATGTCCTGATGCTATCAGATCAGAGTTAATAGGACGTTGTTGGGGGAGATTAAGATATGGGTTTTGACAACATCCTAAGAGAACCTGATCCAATCAGCCCTCCTCTGGATCTGAAACAGGTTTTTAACAGGATTATGTTTGCTATAATTCAATGATATCTGCCCTGTGATTGTTGTGGTGATGGGATCACTTCCTCTGTGTAGGTTGGGGTGGCGAGTCCTCTTGTTGTGGTGATGGGATCACTACCTCTGTGTAGGGTGGAATGGCGAGTCCTCTTGTTGTGGTGATGGGATCACTACCTCTGTGTAGGGTGGAATGGGGAGTCCTCTTGTTGTGGTGATGGGATCACTACCTCTGTGTAGGGTGGAATGGTGAGTCCTCTTGTTGTGGTGATGGGATCACTACCTCTGTGTAGGGTGGAATGGGGAGTCCTCTTGTTGTGGTGATGGGATCACTACCTCTGTGCAGGGTGGAATGGCGAGTCCTCTTGTTGTGGTGATGGGATCACTACCTCTGTGTAGGGTGGAATGGTGAGTCCTCTTGTTGTGGTGATGGGATCACTACCTCTGTGTAGGGTGGAATGGCGAGTCCTCTTGTTGTGGTGATGGGATCACTACCTCTGTGTAGGGTGGAATGGCGAGTCCTCTTGTTGTGGTGATGGGATCACTACCTCTGTGTAGGGTGGAATGGTGAGTCCTCTTGTTGTGGTGATTGGATCACTACCTCTGTGTAGGGTGGAATGGCGAGTCCTCTTGTTGTGGTGATGGGATCACTACCTCTGTGTAGGGTGGAATGGCGAGTCCTCTTGTTGTGGTGATGGGATCACTACCTCTGTGTAGGGTGGAATGGCGAGTCCTCTTGTTGTGCGGTGGTTGAGGAGGCAGTTTTATCCCGTAACATTGAAGGGATTTGACTGTTTTATGAGGAAATACTGAGGTGATTGGTCAAATGTATTGCACTATGTAGGGAATAGGAGAGAGACGGGTTCAGAGACGGGTTCTAAAAGGAGTTTAGTAGCAGACACAGAGACAGGTTCTAAAAGGAGTTTAGTAGCAGACACAGAGACAGGTTCTAAAAGGAGTTTAGTAGCAGACACAGAGAGAGGTTCTAAAAGGAGTTTAGTAGCAGACACAGAGACGGGTTCTAAAAGGAGTTTAGTAGCAGACACAGAGACGGGTTCTAAAAGGAGTTTAGTAGCAGACACAGAGAGAGGTTCTAAAAGGAGTTTAGTAGCAGACACAGAGAGAGGTTCTAAAAGGAGTTTAGTAGCAGACACAGAGTCGGGTTTTGAAAGGAGTTTAGTAGCAGACACAGAGACAGGTTCTATAAGGAGTTTAGTAGCAGACACAGGTTCTAAAAGGAGTTTAGTAGCAGACACAGAGACAGGTTCTAAAAGGAGTTTAGTAGCAGACACAGAGACGGGTTCTAAAAGGAATTTAGTAGCAGACACAGAGACAGGTTCTAAAAGGAGTTTAGTAGCAGACACAGAGACGGGTTCTATAAGGAGTTTAGTAGCAGACACAGGTTCTAAAAGGAGTTTAGTAGCAGACACAGAGACAGGTTCTAAAAGGAGTTTAGTAGCAGACACAGAGACAGGTTCTAAAATGAGTTTAGTAGCAGACACAGAGACAGGTTCTATAAGGAATTTAGTAGCAGACACAGAGACAGGTTCTATAAGGAATTTAGTAGCAGACAGAGAGACAGGTTCTAAAAGGAGTTTAGTAGCAGACACATAGACAGGTTCTAAAGGAGTTTAGTAGCAGAGACAGGTTCTATAAGGAGTTTAGTAGCAGACACAGAGACAGGTTCTAAAAGGAGTTTATTAGCAGACACACAGACAGGTTCTAAAATGAGTTTAGTAGCAGACACAGAGACAGGTTCTAAAAGGAGTTTAGTAGCAGACACAGAGACAGGTTCTAAAAGGAGTTTAGTAGCAGACACAGAGACAGGTTCTAAAAGGAGTTTAGTAGCAGACACAGAGACGGGTTCTAAAAGGAATTTAGGAGCAGACACAGAGACAGGTTCTAAAAGGAGTTTAGTAGCAGACACAGAGACAGGTTCTAAAGGAGTTTAGTAGCAGACACAGAGACAGGTTCTAAAAGGAGTTTAGTAGCAGACACAGAGACAGGTTCTAAAAGGAGTTTAGTAGCAGACACAGAGACAGGTTCTAAAAGGAGTTTAGTAGCAAACACAGACGGGTTTTAAAAGGAGTTTAGTTTTTGCTAGCAGGAAAGACACATGGATTTCCTGCGAGGGAGGAAGCAGAATGAGAGGAAGGAGGAGAGGAAGTGGAGGAGGCCCCCATTAGCATCAAGTTCTTATTAATTAATAGTGTGTCTCAGGAGGAGGAGATTATAGGATTTGATTCCCTGGGTGGCAGTCAGGAGGAGATTAAAGGATACGATTCCCTGGGTGGCAGTCAGGAGGGCCCCAGGCTGATGAAGGATAACGGAGAGATGCTCTCATAGACGCTTCTAAACTGGCTAGATTGGACCTTGTTGCTGAAAGACCGTAGATCTTTATATTGTGACATCACCCACAATAGATCCTAAAGATCTATTTATACAGTCTACTAGAATCCAAGTTGAGGAAGATGGGGCCGACAGACATGGTAGTTCTACGTCTAGCTCCTAAGCAAGTCTTTGAAAGCCACGTGAACAAACAGATCACCGACCATTTAGAATCCCACAGTAGCTTCTCCGCTATGCAATCTGGTTTTCGAGCTGGTTACGGGTGCACCTCAGCCACGCTCAAGGTCCTAAACGATATCACAACGGCCATCGATAAAAGGCAGTACTGTGCAGCTGTCTTCATCGACCTGGCCAAGGCTTTCGACTCTGTCAATCACCATATTCTTATCTGCAGACTCAACAGTAGTTTCTCTTATGATTGCCTCCTGGTTCACCAACTACTTCTCAGACAGAGTTCAGTGTGTCAAATCGGAGGGCCTGTTGATCGGGGCCTCTGGCAATCTCTAAATATGTGTATGGACCAATAACATCTGTTAAATATGGACCAATAACATCTGATAAATATGGACCAATAACATCTGATAAATATGGACCAATAACATCTGTTAAATATGAACCAATAACATCTGTTAAATATGGACCAATAACATCTATTAAATATGGACCAATAACATCTGTTAAATATGGACCAATAACATCTATTAAATATGGACCAATAACATCTGTTAAATATGGACCAATAACATCTGTTAAATATGGACCAATAACATCTGTTAAATATGAACCAATAACATCTGATAAATATGGACCAATAACATCTGTTAAATATGGACCAATAACATCTGTTAAATATGAACCAATAACATCTGATAAATATGGACCAATAACATCTGTTAAATATGGACCAATAACATCTGATAAATATGGACCAATAACATCTGTTAAATATGAACCAATAACATCTGTTAAATATGAACCAATAACATCTGTTAAATATGGACCAATAACATCTATTAAATATGGACCAATAACATCTGTTAAATATGGACCAATAACATCTGTTAAATATGGACCAATAACATCTGTTAAATATGGACCAATAACATCTGTTAAATATGTGTCTGGACCAATAACATCTGTTAAATATGGACCAATAACATCTGTTAAATATGGACCAATAACATCTGTTAAATATGTGTATGGACCAATAACATCTGTTAAATATGGACCAATAACATCTGTTAAATATGGACCAATAACATCTGTTAAATATGGACCAATAACATCTGTTAAATATGGACCAATAACATCTGTTAAATATGTGTATGGACCAATAACATCTGATAAATATGGACCAATAACATCTGTTAAATATGGACCAATAACATCTGTTAAATATGGACCAATAACATCTGATAAATATGGACCAATAACATCTGTTAAATATGGACCAATAACATCTGTTAAATATGGACCAATAACATCTGATAAATATGGACCAATAACATCTGTTAAATATGGACCAATAACATCTGATAAATATGGACCAATAACATCTGTTAAATATGGACCAATAACATCTGTTAAATATGGACCAATAACATCTGATAAATATGAATCAATAACATCTATTAAATATGTGTATGGACCAATAACATCTGTTAAATATGGACCAATAACATCTGTTAAATATGGACCAATAACATCTGTTAAATATGGACCAATAACATCTGTTAAATATGGACCAATAACATCTGATAAATATGAACCAATAACATCTGTTAAATATGGACCAATAACATCTGTTAAATATGGACCAATAACATCTGATAAATATGTGTATGGACCAATAACATCTGTTAAATATGTGTATGGACCAATAACATCTGTTAAATATGGACCAATAATAACATCTGATAAATATGTGTATGGACCAATAACATCTGATAAATATGGACCAATAACATATGTTAAATATGGACCAATAACATCTGTTAAATATGGACCAATAACATCTGATAAATATGTGTATGGACCAATAACATCTGATAAATATGGACCAATAACATCTGCTAAATATGGACCAATAACATCTGTTAAATATGGACCAATAACATCTGCTAAATATGGACCAATAACATCTATTAAATATGTGTCTGGACCAATAACATCTGATAAATATGTGTATGGACCAATAACATCTGATAAATATGGACCAATAACATCTGTTAAATATGGACCAATAACATCTGTTAAATATGGACCAATAACATCTGTTAAATATGGACCAATAACATCTGTTAAATATGGACCAATAACATCTGATAAATATGGACCAATAACATCTGATAAATATGGACCAATAACATCTGTTAAATATGGACCAATAACATCTGTTAAATATGGACCAATAACATCTGTTAAATATGGACCAATAACATCTGTTAAATATGGACCAATAACATCTGATAAATATGGACCAATAACATCTGTTAAATATGGACCAATAACATCTGATAAATATGTGTCTGGACCAATAACATCTATTAAATATGTGTCTGGACCAATAACATCTGTTAAATATGGATCAATAACATCTGTTAAATATGGACCAATAACATCTGCTAAATATGGACCAATAACATCTATTAAATATGTGTCTGGACCAATAACATCTGATGAATATGTGTATGGACCAATAACATCTGTTAAATATGGACCAATAACATCTGATAAATATGGACCAATAACATCTGTTAAATATGGACCAATAACATCTGTTAAATATGGACCAATAACATCTGTTAAATATGGACCAATAACATCTGTTAAATATGGACCAATAACATCTGATAAATATGGACCAATAACATCTGATAAATATGTGTATGGACCAATAACATCTGTTAAATATGGACCAATAACATCTGTTAAAATGTGTATGTGACCAATAACATCTGATAAATATGTGTATGGACCAATAACATCTGATAAATATGTGTATGGACCAATAACATCTGATAAATATGGACCAATAACATCTGTTAAATGTGGACCAATAACATCTGGTAAATATGGACCAATAACATCTGGTAAATATGGACCAATAACATCTGTTAAATATGGACCAATAACATCTGTTAAATATGGACCAATAACATCTGATAAATATGGACCAATAACATCTGATAAATATGTGTATGGACCAATAACATATGATAAATATGGACCAATAACATCTGTTAAATATGGACCAATAACATCTGTTAAATATGAACCAATAACATCTGTTAAATATGGACCAATAACATCTGTTAAATATGGACCAATAACATCTGTTAAATATGGACCAATAACATCTGATAAATATGTACCAATAACATCTGATAAATATGGACCAATAACATCTGTTAAATATGGACCAATAACATCTGATAAATATGTGTATGGACCAATAACATCTGTTAAATATGGACCAATAACATCTGATAAATATGTGTATGGACCAATAACATCTGTTAAATATGAACCAATAACATCTGTTAAATATGGACCAATAACATCTGATAAATATGGACCAATAACATCTGTTAAATATGGACCAATAACATCTGCTAAATATGGACCAATAACATCTATTAAATATGTGTCTGGACCAATAACATCTGATAAATATGTGTATGGACCAATAACATCTGATAAATATGGACCAATAACATCTGTTAAATATGGACCAATAACATCTGTTAAATATGGACCAATAACATCTGTTAAATATGGACCAATAACATCTGATAAATATGGACCAATAACATCTGATAAATATGTGTATGGACCAATAACATCTGTTAAATATGGACCAATAACATCTGATAAATATGTGTCTGGACCAATAACATCTGTTAAATATGGACCAATAACATCTGATAAATATGGACCAATAACATCTGATAAATATGTGTATGGACCAATAACATCTGTTAAATATGGACCAATAACATCTGATAAATATGGACCAATAACATCTGTTAAATATGGACCAATAACATCTGATAAATATGTGTCTGGACCAATAACATCTATTAAATATGTGTCTGGACCAATAACATCTATTAAATATGTGTCTGGACCAATAACATCTGTTAAATATGGACCAATAACATCTGCTAAATATGGACCAATAACATCTATTAAATATGTGTCTGGACCAATAACATCTGATGAATATGTGTATGGACCAATAACATCTGTTAAATATGGACCAATAACATCTGATAAATATGGACCAATAACATCTGATAAATATGGACCAATAACATCTGTTAAATATGGACCAATAACATCTGTTAAATATGGACCAATAACATCTGTTAAATATGGACCAATAACATCTGTTAAATATGGACCAATAACATCTGATAAATATGTGTATGGACCAATAACATCTGTTAAATATGGACCAATAACATCTGTTAAAATGTGTATGTGACCAATAACATCTGATAAATATGTGTATGGACCAATAACATCTGATAAATATGTGTATGGACCAATAACATCTGATAAATATGGACCAATAACATCTGTTAAATGTGGACCAATAACATCTGGTAAATATGGACCAATAACATCTGGTAAATATGGACCAATAACATCTGTTAAATATGGACCAATAACATCTGTTAAATATGGACCAATAACATCTGATAAATATGGACCAATAACATCTGATAAATATGTGTATGGACCAATAACATATGATAAATATGGACCAATAACATCTGTTAAATATGGACCAATAACATCTGTTAAATATGAACCAATAACATCTGTTAAATATGGACCAATAACATCTGTTAAATATGGACCAATAACATCTGTTAAATATGGACCAATAACATCTGATAAATATGTGTATGGACCAATAACATCTGTTAAATATGGACCAATAACATCTGATAAATATGGACCAATAACATCTGTTAAATATGGACCAATAACATCTGATAAATATGTGTATGGACCAATAACATCTGTTAAATATGGACCAATAACATCTGATAAATATGTGTATGGACCAATAACATCTGTTAAATATGAACCAATAACATCTGTTAAATATGGACCAATAACATCTATTAAATATGGACCAATAACATCTGTTAAATATGGACCAATAACATCTGGTAAATATGGACCAATAACATCTGATAAATATGGACCAATAACATCTGTTAAATATGTGTATGGACCAATAACATCTGTTAAATATGGACCAATAACATCTGTTAAATATGGACCAATAACATCTGTTAAATATGGACCAATAACATCTGATAAATATGGACCAATAACATCTGATAAATATGGACCAATAGCATCTGTTAAATATGGACCAATAACATCTGATAAATATGGACCAATAACATCTGATAAATATGGACCAATAACATCTGTTAAATATGGACCAATAACATCTGATAAATATGGACCAATAACATCTGATAAATATGGACCAATAACATCTGATAAATATGGACCAATAACATCTGTTAAATATGGACCAATAACATCTGATAAATATGGACCAATAACATCTGTTAAATATGGACCAATAACATCTGATAAATATGTGTATGGACCAATAACATCTGTTAAATATGTGTATGGACCAATAACATCTGTTAAATATGGACCAATAACATCTGATAAATATGTGTATGGACCAATAACATCTGATAAATATGGACCAATAACATCTGTTAAATATGGACCAATAACATCTGATAAATATGTGTATGGACCAATAACATCTGATAAATATGGACCAATAACATCTGCTAAATATGGACCAATAACATCTGTTAAATATGGACCAATAACATCAGCTAAATATGGACCAATAACATCTATTAAATATGTGTGGACCAATAACATCTGATAAATATGTGTCTGGACCAATAACATCTGATAAATATGTGTATGGACCAATAACATCTGATAAATATGGACCAATAACATCTGTTAAATATGGACCAATAACATCTGTTAAATATGGACCAATAACATCTGTTAAATATGGACCAATAACATCTGTTAAATATGGACCAATAACATCTGTTAAATATGGACCAATAACATCTGTTAAATATGGACCAATAACATCTGATAAATATGGACCAATAACATCTGATAAATATGTGTATGGACCAATAACATCTGTTAAATATGGACCAATAACATCTGATAAATATGTGTCTGGACCAATAACATCTGTTAAATATGGACCAATAACATCTGATAAATATGGACCAATAACATCTGATAAATATGTGTATGGACCAATAACATCTGTTAAATATGGACCAATAACATCTGATAAATATGGACCAATAACATCTGTTAAATATGGACCAATAACATCTGATAAATATGTGTCTGGACCAATAACATCTATTAAATATGTGTCTAGACCAATAACATCTGTTAAATATGGACCAATAACATCTGTTAAATATGGACCAATAACATCTGCTAAATATGGACCAATAACATCTATTAAATATGTGTCTGGACCAATAACATCTGATAAATATGTGTATGGACCAATAACATCTGTTAAATATGGACCAATAACATCTGATAAATATGTGTATGGACCAATAACATCTGTTAAATATGGACCAATAACATCTGTTAAATATGGACCAATAACATCTGTTAAATATGGACCAATTACATCTGTTAAATATGGACCAATAACATCTGATAAATATGGACCAATAACATCTGATAAATATGTGTATGGACCAATAACATCTGTTAAATATGGACCAATAACATCTGTTAAAATGTGTATGTGACCAATAACATCTGATAAATATGTGTATGGACCAATAACATCTGATAAATATGTGTATGGACCAATAACATCTGATAAATATGGACCAATAACATCTGTTAAATGTGGACCAATAACATCTGGTAAATATGGACCAATAACATCTGGTAAATATGGACCAATAACATCTGGTAAATATGGACCAATAACATCTGTTAAATATGGACCAATAACATCTGTTAAATATGGACCAATAACATCTGATAAATATGGACCAATAACATCTGATAAATATGTGTATGGACCAATAACATATGATAAATATGGACCAATAACATCTGTTAAATATGAACCAATAACATCTGTTAAATATGGACCAATAACATCTGTTAAATATGGACCAATAACATCTGTTAAATATGGACCAATAACATCTGATAAATATGTGTATGGACCAATAACATCTGTTAAATATGGACCAATAACATCTGATAAATATGGACCAATAACATCTGTTAAATATGGACCAATAACATCTGATAAATATGTGTATGGACCAATAACATCTGTTAAATATGGACCAATAACATCTGATAAATATGTGTATGGACCAATAACATCTGTTAAATATGAACCAATAACATCTGTTAAATATGGACCAATAACATCTATTAAATATGGACCAATAACATCTGTTAAATATGGACCAATAACATCTGGTAAATATGGACCAATAACATCTGTTAAATATGGACCAATAACATCTGTTAAATATGGACCAATAACATCTGATAAATATGGACCAATTACATCTGTTAAATATGGACCAATAACATCTGATAAATATGGACCAATAACATCTGTTAAATATGGACCAATAACATCTGATAAATATGGACCAATAACATCTGTTAAATATGGACCAATAACATCTGTTAAATATGGACCAATAACATCTGATAAATATGAACCAATAACATCTATTAAATATGTGTATGGACCAATAACATCTGTTAAATATGGACCAATAACATCTGTTAAATATGGACCAATAACATCTGTTAAATATGGACCAATAACATCTGTTAAATATGGACCAATAACATCTGATAAATATGAACCAATAACATCTGTTAAATATGGACCAATAACATCTGTTAAATATGGACCAATAACATCTGATAAATATGTGTATGGACCAATAACATCTGTTAAATATGTGTATGGACCAATAACATCTGTTAAATATGGACCAATAACATCTGATAAATATGTGTATGGACCAATAACATCTGATAAATATGGACCAATAACATATGTTAAATATGGACCAATAACATCTGTTAAATATGGACCAATAACATCTGATAAATATGTGTATGGACCAATAACATCTGCTAAATATGGACCAATAACATCTGCTAAATATGGACCAATAACATCTGTTAAATATGGACCAATAACATCTGCTAAATATGGACCAATAACATCTATTAAATATGTGTCTGGACCAATAACATCTGATAAATATGTGTATGGACCAATAACATCTGATAAATATGGACCAATAACATCTGTTAAATATGGACCAATAACATCTGTTAAATATGGACCAATAACATCTGTTAAATATGGACCAATAACATCTGTTAAATATGGACCAATAACATCTGATAAATATGGACCAATAACATCTGATAAATATGTGTATGGACCAATAACATCTGTTAAATATGGACCAATAACATCTGATAAATATGTGTCTGGACCAATAACATCTGTTAAATATGGACCAATAACATCTGATAAATATGGACCAATAACATCTGATAAATATGTATGGACCAATAACATCTGTTAAATATGGACCAATAACATCTGATAAATATGGACCAATAACATCTGTTAAATATGGACCAATAACATCTGATAAATATGTGTCTGGACCAATAACATCTATTAAATATGTGTCTGGACCAATAACATCTGTTAAATATGGATCAATAACATCTGTTAAATATGGACCAATAACATCTGCTAAATATGGACCAATAACATCTATTAAATATGTGTCTGGACCAATAACATCTGATGAATATGTGTATGGACCAATAACATCTGTTAAATATGGACCAATAACATCTGATAAATATGGACCAATAACATCTGTTAAATATGGACCAATAACATCTGTTAAATATGGACCAATAACATCTGTTAAATATGGACCAATAACATCTGTTAAATATGGACCAATAACATCTGATAAATATGGACCAATAACATCTGATAAATATGTGTATGGACCAATAACATCTGTTAAATATGGACCAATAACATCTGTTAAAATGTGTATGTGACCAATAACATCTGATAAATATGTGTATGGACCAATAACATCTGATAAATATGTGTATGGACCAATAACATCTGATAAATATGGACCAATAACATCTGTTAAATGTGGACCAATAACATCTGGTAAATATGGACCAATAACATCTGGTAAATATGGACCAATAACATCTGTTAAATATGGACCAATAACATCTGTTAAATATGGACCAATAACATCTGATAAATATGGACCAATAACATCTGATAAATATGTGTATGGACCAATAACATATGATAAATATGGACCAATAACATCTGTTAAATATGGACCAATAACATCTGTTAAATATGAACCAATAACATCTGTTAAATATGGACCAATAACATCTGTTAAATATGGACCAATAACATCTGTTAAATATGGACCAATAACATCTGATAAATATGTACCAATAACATCTGATAAATATGGACCAATAACATCTGTTAAATATGGACCAATAACATCTGATAAATATGTGTATGGACCAATAACATCTGTTAAATATGGACCAATAACATCTGATAAATATGTGTATGGACCAATAACATCTGTTAAATATGAACCAATAACATCTGTTAAATATGGACCAATAACATCTGATAAATATGGACCAATAACATCTGTTAAATATGGACCAATAACATCTGCTAAATATGGACCAATAACATCTATTAAATATGTGTCTGGACCAATAACATCTGATAAATATGTGTATGGACCAATAACATCTGATAAATATGGACCAATAACATCTGTTAAATATGGACCAATAACATCTGTTAAATATGGACCAATAACATCTGTTAAATATGGACCAATAACATCTGATAAATATGGACCAATAACATCTGATAAATATGTGTATGGACCAATAACATCTGTTAAATATGGACCAATAACATCTGATAAATATGTGTCTGGACCAATAACATCTGTTAAATATGGACCAATAACATCTGATAAATATGGACCAATAACATCTGATAAATATGTGTATGGACCAATAACATCTGTTAAATATGGACCAATAACATCTGATAAATATGGACCAATAACATCTGTTAAATATGGACCAATAACATCTGATAAATATGTGTCTGGACCAATAACATCTATTAAATATGTGTCTGGACCAATAACATCTGTTAAATATGTGTCTGGATCAATAACATCTGTTAAATATGGACCAATAACATCTGCTAAATATGGACCAATAACATCTATTAAATATGTGTCTGGACCAATAACATCTGATGAATATGTGTATGGACCAATAACATCTGTTAAATATGGACCAATAACATCTGATAAATATGGACCAATAACATCTGATAAATATGGACCAATAACATCTGTTAAATATGGACCAATAACATCTGTTAAATATGGACCAATAACATCTGTTAAATATGGACCAATAACATCTGTTAAATATGGACCAATAACATCTGATAAATATGTGTATGGACCAATAACATCTGTTAAATATGGACCAATAACATCTGTTAAAATGTGTATGTGACCAATAACATCTGATAAATATGTGTATGGACCAATAACATCTGATAAATATGTGTATGGACCAATAACATCTGATAAATATGGACCAATAACATCTGTTAAATGTGGACCAATAACATCTGGTAAATATGGACCAATAACATCTGGTAAATATGGACCAATAACATCTGTTAAATATGGACCAATAACATCTGTTAAATATGGACCAATAACATCTGATAAATATGGACCAATAACATCTGATAAATATGTGTATGGACCAATAACATATGATAAATATGGACCAATAACATCTGTTAAATATGGACCAATAACATCTGTTAAATATGAACCAATAACATCTGTTAAATATGGACCAATAACATCTGTTAAATATGGACCAATAACATCTGTTAAATATGGACCAATAACATCTGATAAATATGTGTATGGACCAATAACATCTGTTAAATATGGACCAATAACATCTGATAAATATGGACCAATAACATCTGTTAAATATGGACCAATAACATCTGATAAATATGTGTATGGACCAATAACATCTGTTAAATATGGACCAATAACATCTGATAAATATGTGTATGGACCAATAACATCTGTTAAATATGAACCAATAACATCTGTTAAATATGGACCAATAACATCTATTAAATATGGACCAATAACATCTGTTAAATATGGACCAATAACATCTGGTAAATATGGACCAATAACATCTGATAATATGGACCAATAACATCTGTTAAATATGTGTATGGACCAATAACATCTGTTAAATATGGACCAATAACATCTGTTAAATATGGACCAATAACATCTGTTAAATATGGACCAATAACATCTGATAAATATGGACCAATAACATCTGATAAATATGGACCAATAGCATCTGTTAAATATGGACCAATAACATCTGATAAATATGGACCAATAACATCTGATAAATATGGACCAATAACATCTGTTAAATATGGACCAATAACATCTGATAAATATGGACCAATAACATCTGATAAATATGGACCAATAACATCTGATAAATATGGACCAATAACATCTGTTAAATATGGACCAATAACATCTGATAAATATGGACCAATAACATCTGTTAAATATGGACCAATAACATCTGATAAATATGTGTATGGACCAATAACATCTGTTAAATATGTGTATGGACCAATAACATCTGTTAAATATGGACCAATAACATCTGATAAATATGTGTATGGACCAATAACATCTGATAAATATGGACCAATAACATCTGTTAAATATGGACCAATAACATCTGATAAATATGTGTATGGACCAATAACATCTGATAAATATGGACCAATAACATCTGCTAAATATGGACCAATAACATCTGTTAAATATGGACCAATAACATCAGCTAAATATGGACCAATAACATCTATTAAATATGTGTCTGGACCAATAACATCTGATAAATATGTGTCTGGACCAATAACATCTGATAAATATGTGTATGGACCAATAACATCTGATAAATATGGACCAATAACATCTGTTAAATATGGACCAATAACATCTGTTAAATATGGACCAATAACATCTGTTAAATATGGACCAATAACATCTGTTAAATATGGACCAATAACATCTGTTAAATATGGACCAATAACATCTGTTAAATATGGACCAATAACATCTGTTAAATATGGACCAATAACATCTGATAAATATGGACCAATAACATCTGATAAATATGTGTATGGACCAATAACATCTGTTAAATATGGACCAATAACATCTGATAAATATGTGTCTGGACCAATAACATCTGTTAAATATGGACCAATAACATCTGATAAATATGGACCAATAACATCTGATAAATATGTGTATGGACCAATAACATCTGTTAAATATGGACCAATAACATCTGATAAATATGGACCAATAACATCTGTTAAATATGGACCAATAACATCTGATAAATATGTGTCTGGACCAATAACATCTATTAAATATGTGTCTAGACCAATAACATCTGTTAAATATGGACCAATAACATCTGTTAAATATGGACCAATAACATCTGCTAAATATGGACCAATAACATCTATTAAATATGTGTCTGGACCAATAACATCTGATAAATATGTGTATGGACCAATAACATCTGTTAAATATGGACCAATAACATCTGATAAATATGTGTATGGACCAATAACATCTGTTAAATATGGACCAATAACATCTGTTAAATATGGACCAATAACATCTGTTAAATATGGACCAATTACATCTGTTAAATATGGACCAATAACATCTGATAAATATGGACCAATAACATCTGATAAATATGTGTATGGACCAATAACATCTGTTAAATATGGACCAATAACATCTGTTAAAATGTGTATGTGACCAATAACATCTGATAAATATGTGTATGGACCAATAACATCTGATAAATATGTGTATGGACCAATAACATCTGATAAATATGGACCAATAACATCTGTTAAATGTGGACCAATAACATCTGGTAAATATGGACCAATAACATCTGGTAAATATGGACCAATAACATCTGGTAAATATGGACCAATAACATCTGTTAAATATGGACCAATAACATCTGTTAAATATGGACCAATAACATCTGATAAATATGGACCAATAACATCTGATAAATATGTGTATGGACCAATAACATATGATAAATATGGACCAATAACATCTGTTAAATATGAACCAATAACATCTGTTAAATATGGACCAATAACATCTGTTAAATATGGACCAATAACATCTGTTAAATATGGACCAATAACATCTGATAAATATGTGTATGGACCAATAACATCTGTTAAATATGGACCAATAACATCTGATAAATATGGACCAATAACATCTGTTAAATATGGACCAATAACATCTGATAAATATGTGTATGGACCAATAACATCTGTTAAATATGGACCAATAACATCTGATAAATATGTGTATGGACCAATAACATCTGTTAAATATGAACCAATAACATCTGTTAAATATGGACCAATAACATCTATTAAATATGGACCAATAACATCTGTTAAATATGGACCAATAACATCTGGTAAATATGGACCAATAACATCTGTTAAATATGGACCAATAACATCTGTTAAATATGGACCAATAACATCTGATAAATATGGACCAATAACATCTGATAAATATGGACCAATAGCATCTGTTAAATATGGACCAATAACATCTGATAAATATGGACCAATAACATCTGATAAATATGGACCAATAACATCTGTTAAATATGGACCAATAACATCTGATAAATATGGACCAATAACATCTGATAAATATGGACCAATAACATCTGTTAAATATGGACCAATAACATCTGATAAATATGGACCAATAACATCTGTTAAATATGGACCAATAACATCTGTTAAATATGTGTATGGACCAATAACATCTGATAAATATGGACCAATAACATCTGATAAATATGGACCAATAACATCTGTTAAATATGTGTATGGACCAATAACATCTGTTAAATATGTGTATGGACCAATAACATCTGTTAAATATGGACCAATAACATCTGTTAAATATGGACCAATAACATCTGTTAAATATGTGTATGGACCAATAACATCTGATAAATATGGACCAATAACATCTGATAAATATGGACCAATAACATCTATTAAATATGGACCAATAACATCTGGTAAATATGGACCAATAACATCTGGTAAATATGGACCAATAACATCTGTTAAATATGGACCAATAACATCTGATAAATATGGACCAATAACATCTGATAAATATGTGTTTGTGACCAAAAAAGTGCAGGAATAGGAATAGGGTGCACTACTTTAGACGGGGGCCTATAGGGAATAGGGTGCACTACTTTAGACGGGGGCCTATAGGGAATAGGGTGCACTACTTTAGACGGGGCCTATAGGGAATAGGGTGCACTACTTTAGACGGGGGCCTATAGGGAATAGGGTGCACTACTTTAGACGGGGGCCTATAGGGAATAGGGTGCACTACTTTAGATGGGGGCCTATAGGGAATAGGGTGCTCTACTTTCAACGGGGGCCTATAGGGAATAAGGTGCACTACTTTAGACGGGGGCCTATAGGGAATAGGGTGCACTACTTTCAACGGGGGCCTATAGGGAATAAGGTGCACTACTTTAGACGGGGGCCTATAGGGAATAGGGTGCACTACTTTTGACAGGGCCTATAAGGAATAGGGTGCACTACTTTAGACGGGGGCCTATAGGGAATAGGGTGCACTACTTTAGACGGGGCCTATAGGGAATAGGGTGCACTACTTTAGATGGGGGCCTATAGGGAATAGGGTGCTCTACTTTCAACGGGGGCCTATAGGGAATAAGGTGCACTACTTTAGACGGGGGCCTATAGGGAATAGGGTGCACTACTTTCAACGGGGGCCTATAGGGAATAAGGTGCACTACTTTAGACGGGGCCTATAGGGAATAGGGTGCACTACTTTAGACGGGGCCTATAGGGAATAGGGTGCACTACTTTAGACGGGGCCTATAGGGAATAGGGTGCACTACTTTAGACGGGGGCCTATAGGGAATAGGGTGCACTACTTTAGACGGGGGCCTATAGGGAATAGGGTGCACTACTTTAGACGGGGGCCTATAGGGAATAGGGTGCACTACTTTAGATGGGGGCCTATAGGGAATAGGGTGCTCTACTTTCAACGGGGGCCTATAGGGAATAAGGTGCACTACTTTAGACGGGGGCCTATAGGGAATAGGGTGCACTACTTTAGACGGGGGCCTATAGGGAATAGGGTGCACTATTTTAGACGGGGCCTATAGGGAATAGGGTGCACTACTTTAGACGGGGGCCTATAGGGAATAGGGTGAACTACTTTAGACGGGGGCCTATAGGGAATAGGGTGCAATACTTTAGATGGGGGCCTATAGGGAATAGGGTGCACTACTTTTGACAGGGCCTATAAGGAATAGGGTGCACTACTTTTGACGGGGGCCTATAGGGAATAGGGTGCACTACATTAGACGGGGGCTTATAGGGAATAGGGTGCACTACTTTAGACGGGGGCCTATAGGGAATAGGGTGCACTACTTTCGACGGGAGCCATAAGGTCCCATTTGGGACGAATATGTATGTCTGCCACACTGAGAGGACTGGGTCACCTCCCCTGAGTCTGACACACTGAGAGGACTGGGTCGTCTCCCCTGAGTCTGACATACTGAGAGGACTGTTTCACCTCCCCTGAGTCTGACATACTGAGAAGACTGGTTCACCTCCCCTGAGTCTGACACACTGAGAGGACTGGTTCACCTCCCCTGAGTCTGACATACTGAGAGGACTGGGTCACCTCCCTGAGTCTGCCACACTGAGAGGACTGGTTCACCTCCCCTGAGTCTGACACACTGAGAGGACTGGGTCACCTCCCTGAGTCTGACACACTGAGAGGACTGGTTCACCTCCCCTGAGTCTGACACACTGAGAGGACTGGTTCACCTCCCCTGAGTCTGACACACTGAGAGGACTGGGTCACCTCCCTGAGTCTGACACACTGAGAGGACTTGGTCACCTCCCTGAGTCTGACATACTGAGAGGACTGTTTCACCTCCCCTGAGTCTGACACACTGAGAGGACTGGTTCACCTCCCCTGAGTCTGACACACAGAGGACTGGGTCACCTCCCCTGAGTCTGACACACTGAGAGGACTGGGTCACCTCCCCTGAGTCTGACATACTGAGAGGACTGGTTCACCTCCCCTGAGTCTGCCACACTGAGAGGACTGGGTCACCTCCCCTGAGTCTGACACACGGAGAGGACTGGTTCACCTCCCCTGAGTCTGACATACTGAGAGGACTGGTTCACCTCCCTGAGTCTGACACACTGAGAGGACTGGGTCACCTCCCTGAGTCTTACACAATGAGAGGACTGGTTCACCTCCCTGAGTCTGACACAATGAGAGGACTGGGTCACCTCCCCTGAGTCTGACACACTGAGAGGACTGGGTCACCTCCCTGAGTCTGACACACTGAGAGGACAGGTTCACCTCCCCTGAGTCTGACACAATGAGAAGACTGGTTCACCTCCCTGAGTCTGACACACTGAGATGACTGGTTCACCTCCCCTGAGTCTGACATACTGAGAGGACTGGTTCACCTCCCCTGAGTCTGACACACTGAGAGGACTGGGTCACCTCCCCTGAGTCTGACACACTGAGAGGACTGGTTCACCTCCCTGAGTCTGACACACTGAGAGGACTGGGTCACCTCCCCTGAGTCTGCCACACTGAGAGGACTGGGTCACCTCCCCTGAGTCTAATTATCCTGAATCAGGGGGTAATTATCCTGAATCAGGGGGTAATTATCCTGAATCAGGGGTAATTATCCTGAATCAGGAGGTAATTATCCTGAATCAGGGGGTAATTATCCTGAATCAGGGGGTAATTATCCTGAATCAGGGGGTAATTATCCTGAATCAGGGGGTAATTATCCTGAATCAGGAGGTAATTATCCTGAATCAGGGGGTAATTATCCTGAATCGTAATTATCCTGAATCAGGGGGTAATTGTCCTGAATTAGGAAGTAATTATCCTGAATCAGGGGTAATTATCCTGAATCAGGGGTAATTATCCTGAATCAGGGGGTAATTATCCTGAATCAGGGGGTAATTGTCCTGAATTAGGAAGTAATTATCCTGAATCGGGGTAATTATCCTGAATCAGGGGTAATTGTCCTGAATTAGGAAGTAATTATCCTGAATCAGGGGGTAATTATCCTGAATCAGGGGGTAATTGTCCTGAATTAGGAAGTAATTATCCTGAATCAGGGGTAATTGTCCTGAATCAGGGGGGTAATTATCCTGAATCAGGGGGTAATTATCCTGAATCAGGGGGTAATTGTCCTGAATTAGAAGTAATTATCCTGAATCAGGGGGTAATTATCCTGAATCAGGGGTAATTGTCCTGAATTAGGAAGTAATTATCCTGAATCAGGGGTAATTATCCTGAATCAGGGGGTAATTGTCCTGAATTAGGAAGTAATTATCCTGGATCAGGGGGTAATTATCCTGAATCAGGGGTAATTATCCTGAATCAGGGGGTAATTATCCTGAATCAGGGGTAATTATCCTGAATCAGGGGGTAATTGTCCTGAATTAGGAAGTAATTATCCTGAATCGGGGTAATTATCCTGAATCAGGGGGTAATTGTCCTGAATTAGGAAGTAATTATCCTGAATCAGGGGGTAATTATCCTGAATCAGGGGGTAATTGTCCTGAATTAGGAAGTAATTATCCTGAATCAGGGGGTAATTATCCTGAATCAGGGGTAATTGTCCTGAATCAGGGGTAATTATCCTGAATCAGGGGGTAATTATCCTGAATCAGGGGGTAATTGTCCTGAATTAGGAAGTAATTATCCTGAATCGGGGTAATTATCCTGAATCAGGGGTAATTGTCCTGAATTAGGAAGTAATTATCCTGAATCAGGGGTAATTATCCTGAATCAGGGGTAATTGTCCTGAATTAGAAGTAATTATCCTGAATCAGGGGGTAATTATCCTGAATCAGGGGGTAATTGTCCTGAATCAGGGGGTAATTATCCTGAATCAGGGGTAATTATCCTGAATCAGGGGGTAATTGTCCTGAATTAGGAAGTAATTATCCTGAATCAGGGGGTAATTATCCTGAATCAGGGGGTAATTGTCCTGAATTAGGAAGTAATTATCCTGAATCAGGGGGTAATTATCCTGAATCAGGGGGTAATTGTCCTGAATTAGGAAGTAATTATCCTGGATCAGGGGGTAATTATCCTGAATCAGGGGGTAATTATCCTGAATCAGGGGGTAATTATCCTGAATCAGGGGGTAATTATCCTGAATCAGGGGGTAATTGTCCTGAATTAGGAAGTAATTATCCTGAATCGGGGTAATTATCCTGAATCAGGGGGTAATTGTCCTGAATTAGGAAGTAATTATCCTGAATCAGGGGTAATTATCCTGAATCAGGGGTAATTGTCCTGAATTAGGAAGTAATTATCCTGAATCAGGGGTAATTATCCTGAATCAGGGGTAATTGTCCTGAATCAGGGGGTAATTATCCTGAATCAGGGGGTAATTATCCTGAATCAGGGGGTAATTGTCCTGAATTAGGAAGTAATTATCCTGAATCAGGGGGTAATTATCCTGAATCAGGGGGTAATTGTCCTGAATTAGGAAGTAATTATCCTGAATCAGGAGGTAATTGTCCTGAATTAGGAAGTAATTGTCCTGAATCAGGAGGTAATTGTCCTGAATTAGGAAGTAATTATCCTGAATCAGGGGGTAATTATCCTGAATCAGGAGGTAATTGTCCTGAATTAGGAAGTAATTATCCGGAATCAGGGGGTAATTGTCCTGAATTAGGAAGTAATTATCCTGAATCAGGGGGTAATTATCCTGAATCAGGGGGTAATTGTCCTGAATTAGGAAGTAATTATCCGGAATCAGGGGGTAATTGTCCTGAATTAGGAAGTAATTATCCAGCCATAATTTGAATCTCAAAGAGAAGCCGCAACCCTTTGAAGGTAACCCTGTGAGCTAGTGGCGCGCCGTGTTTCCTGTCACACACAGACAGACACGCCAGACAGACACGCCAGACAGACACGCCAGACAGACACGCCAGACAGACATGCCAGAGGAAGTAGAGAGAGGTTTAACCCCATTAGTAAGCCAAGGTCCACCTCTCCTCCTCCTTCCTCTCCACCCCTCTAGATAATGTCACACATGGCAGCTGTTGCCACACTAAACTCAACCAACCGCTTCAGGATCAATCTGTATTTTGCTCTGTGTCCAGGTCTGTTAGTCTGCTGGTCCTTTAAAAGTTCCTCAGTAATATCGCATTGCGTTAGCCGAATGTGTAGAATGAAAAGTGTTCATATCCAATAACAGTGGATAACATCGTCTCCGTGGTCTTTTTCAAAAGGTTGAGAGTGATTTTTACTGGACAACTTGAACTCTGATTATGTCTCCGATCAACGGATTGGTGTTCTGTGGGATTTCCTTGTAATGCTCCTGGACTAGTTAATGGGATCTGCCTGTTCTGTCTGCACCCTGAATCTTCCTCTGTACCTCCTCCTCTCCTCTCATCCCCGAGGGTCTGTCCCTGAGAAACCCTCTGAATCATCCTAAATGTGATCCTCTGTACCTCCTCCTCTCCTCTCATCCCCGAGGGTCTGTCCCTGAGAGACCCTCTGAATCTTCCTAAATGTGAAGGCTGGTCTCTATGAGCCTGGGGGGCAGGGGGTGGGGGCTGTTGTTCCTGTAGAAAACCCAGTGTTGTGAAGGCTGGTCTTTATGAGCCTGGGGGGGGTCATCCTGTAGAAAACCCAGGTAGTCAGATGGATCTGAACTGATTCCTTCCCAAGGTAAATTGGGCTGGAGACTTGGGGTTGAAGGTTTAGTGAGAGGTCTGAGAGGACAAGGACAGCTGGATTAGTTGTGGCCCCCTCTCCTCATACCTAAACAGGACAAAACATAACACACAGTGAGCTCCTAAAGGACAGCTAACACAACACACAGTGAGCTCCTAAAGGACAGCTAACACAACACACAGTGAGCTCCTAAAGGACAGCTAATACACAGTGAGCTCCTAAAGGACAGCTAACACAACACACAGTGAGCTCCTAAAGGACAGCTAACACAACACACAGTGAGCTCCTAAAGGACAGCTAACACAACACACAGTGAGCTCCTAAAGGACAGCTAACTCATACAGTTGGAGTTGGAAGGTTACATACACCTTAGCCAAATACATTTAAACTCAGTTTTTCACAATCCCTGACATTTAATCACCGTAAAAATTCCCTGTTTTAGATCAGTTAGGACCACCACTTTATTTTAAGAATGTGAAATGTCAGAATAATAGTAGAGAAATCATTCAATTTAGCTTTTATTTCTTTCATCTCATTCCCAGTGGGTCAGAAGTTTACATACACTTAGGTTGGAGTCATTAAAATTAGTTTTTCAACCACTCCACAAATGTCTTGTTAATTAACAAACTACAGTTTCGGCAAGTCGGTTAGGACATCTACCTTTTGCATGACACAAGTAATTTTTCCAACAATTGTTTACAGGATTATTTCATTTATAATTCATAATTCACACTATCACAATTCCAGTGGGTCAGAAGATTACATACACTAAGTAGACTGTGCCTTAAAACAGCTTGGAAAATTCCAGAAAATGATGTCATGGCTTTAGAAGCTTCTGATAGGCTAATTGACATCATTTGAGTCAATTGGAGGTGTACCTGTGGATGTTTATCAAGGCCAGATTCAAACTCAGTGCCTCTTTCCTTGACATCACTGGAAAATCTAAAGAAATCAGGTATGGTAACAAAGTCCAGGTATTTTGAATATAGATACTTTTGTACCTGTGTCCTCCTGCATCTTCACAAGGTCTTTTGCTGTTGTTCTGGGATTGATTTTAACTTTTCACACCAAAGTACGTTAATCTCTAGGAGACAGAACACGTCTCCTTCCTGAGCGGTATGACGGCTGCGTGGTCCTATGGTGTTTATACTTGCATACTATTGTCTGTACAGATGAACGTGGTACTTTCAGGCGTTTGGAAATTGCTCCCAAGGATGAACCACAAGCAGAGAGAGAGCTGGGGGAGGTCCCATTAACAACCAAGGATTGTGTCCCAAATTGCACCCTATTCCCAACATACTGCACTACTTTAGACCAAATGGCACC
>NW_024609726.1:0-147500 GCF_018296145.1 Oncorhynchus tshawytscha
TCATAATATAATAGCGACAGTAGATCTAGCTGGTCTGTCATAATATAATAGAGACAGTAGATCTAGCTGCCATAATATAAAAATAGGTCTGTCATAATATAAAATGAGACAGTAGATCTAGCTGGTCTGTCATAATATAATAGAGACAGTATATCTTGCTGGTCTGTCATAATATAATAGAGACAGTATATCTGCTGGTCTGTCATAATATAATAGAGACAGTAGATCTAACTGGTCTGTCATAATATAATAGAGACAGTAGATCTAACTGGTCTGTCATAATATAACTAGAGACAGTAGATCTAGCTGTCTGTCATAATATACTAGAGACAGTAGATCTAGCTGGTCTGTCATAATATAATAGAGACAGTAGATCTAGCTGGTCTGTCATAATATATTAGAGACAGTATATCTAGCTGGTCTGTCATAATATAATAAAGACAGTAGATCTAGCTGGTCTGTCATAATATAATAGAGACAGTAGATCTAGCTGGTCTGTCATAATATAATTGAGACAGTATATCTAGCTGGTCTGTCATAATATAATAGAGACAGTAGATCTAACTGGTCTGGCATGTTATAATAGGGCAGTAGATCTAGCTGGTCTGTCATAATATAATAGAGACAGTAGATCTAGCTAGTCTATCATATTATAATTGAACAGTAGATCTAGCTGGTCTGTCATAATATAATAGAGACAGTATATCTAACTGGTCTGTCATAATATCATAGAGGCAGTAGATCTAGCTGGTCTGTCATATTATAATAGAGACAGTAGATCTAGCTGGTCTGTCATAATATAGCAGAGACAGTAGATCTAGCTGGTCTATCATAATATAATAGAGACAGTATATCTTGCTGGTCTGTCATAATATAATAGAGACAGTAGATATAGCTGGTCGGTCATAATATAATAGAGACAGTAGATCTAGCTGGTCTGTCATATTATAATATAGACAGTAGATCTAGCTGGTCTGTCATAATATAATAGGGACCAGTATCTCTTGCTGGTCTGTCATAATATAATGAGACAGTAGATCTAGCTGGTCTGTCATATTATAATAGAGACAGGAGATCTAGCTGGTCTGTCATAATATAATAGAGACAGTATATTGAGCTGGTCTGTCATAATATAACAGAGACAGTAGATCTAGCTGGTCTGTCATAATATAATTGAGGCAGTAGATCTAACTGGTCTATCATAATATAATAGAGACAGTAGATCTAGCTGGACTGTCATAATATAATAGAGACAGTATATTGAGCTGGTCTGTCGCCAATATAATAGAGACAGTAGATCTAAGCTGGTCCTGTCATATTATAATAGAGGCAGTAGATCTAGCTGGTCTGTCATAATACAATAGAGACAGTAGATCTAACTGGTCTGTCATATTATAATAGAGACAGTAGATCTAGCTGGTCTGTCATAATATAATAAAGACAGTAGATATAACTGGCCTGTCATAATATAATAGCGACAGTAGATCTAGCTGGTCTGTCATAATATAATTGAGACAGTAGATCTGAGCATAATATAATAATGGTCTGTCATAATATAATAGAGACAGGAGATCTAACTGGTCTGTCATAATATAATAGAGGCAGTATAGATCTTGCTGGTCTGTCATAATATAATAGAGACAGTGTAGATATAGCTGGTCTGTCATAGCTATAATAGAGACAGTAGATCTAACTGGTCTGTCATATGATAATAGAGACAGTAGATCTAGCTGGTCTGTCATACTATAATAGAGACAGTAGATCTAGCTGGTCTGTCATAATATACTAGAGACAGTAGATCTAGCTGGTCTGTCATAATATAATAGAGACAGTAGATCTAGCTGGTCTGTCATAATATAATAGAGACAGTATATCTTGCTGGTCTGTCATAATATAATAAAGACAGTAGATATAGCTGGTCTGTCATAATATAATAGAGACAGTAGATCTAGCTGTTCTGTCATATTATAATAGAGGCAGTAGAATTAGCTGGTCTGGCATAATATAATAGAGACAGTAGATCTACCTGGTCTGTTATAATATAATAGAGACAGTAGATCTCACTGGTCTGTCATAATATAATAGAGACAGTAGATCCTAGCTGGTCTGTCATAATATAATAGAGACAGTAGATCTGGCTGGTCTGTCATAATACAATAGAGACAGTAGATCTAGCTGGTCTGTCATATTATAATAGAGGCAGTAGATCTAGCTGGTCTCTCATAATATAATAGAGACAGTAGATCTAGCTGGCCTGTCATAATATAATAGAGACAGTATATCTAGCTGGTCTGTCATAATATAATAGAGACAGTAGATCTAGCTGGTCTGTCATAATATAATAGAGACAGTAGATCTAGCTGGTCTGTCATAATATAATAGAGACAGTAGATCTAGCTGGTCTGTCATATTATAATAGAGGCAGTAGATCTAGCTGGTCTGTCATAATATAATAGAGACAGTATATCTTGCTGGTCTGTCATAATATAATAGAGACAGTAGATCTACCTGGTCTGTCATATTATAATTGAGGCAGTAGATCTAGCTGGTCTGTCATAATATAATAGAGACAGTATATTGAGCTGGTCTGTCATAATATAATAGAGACAGTAGATTAGCTGGTCTGTCATAATATAATAGAGGCAGTAGATCTAGCTGGTCTGTCATAATACAATAGAGACAGTAGATCTAACTGGTCTGTCATATTATAATAGAGGCAGTAGATCTAGCTGGTCTGTCATAATATAATAGAGACAGTAGATCTAGCTGGCCTGTCATAATATAATAGAGACAGTAGATCTAACTGGTCTGTCATAATATAATAGAGACAGTAGATCTAGCTGGTCTGTCATAATATAATAGAGACAGTAGATCTAGCTGGTCTGTCATAATATAATAGAGACAGTAGATCTAACTGGTCTGTCATATTATAATAGAGGCAGTAGATCTAGCTGGTCTGTCATAATATAATAGAGACAGTAGATCTAGCTGGCCTGTCATAATATAATAGCGACAGTAGATCTAGCTGGTCTGTCATAATATAATAGAGACAGTAGATCTAGCTGCCATAATATAATAATAGGTCTGTCATAATATAAATGAGACAGTAGATCTAGCTGGTGTGTCATAATATAATAGAGACAGGAGATCTAGCTGGTCTGTCATAATATAATAGAGACAGTATATCTTGCTGGTCTGTCATAATATAATAGAGACAGTAGATATAGCTGGTCTGTCATAATATAATAGAGACAGTAGATCTAACTGGTCTGTCATATTATAATAGAGACAGTAGATCTAGCTGGACTGTCATAATGTACTAGAGACAGTAGATCTAGCTGGTCTATCATAATATAATAGCGACAGTAGATCTAGCTGGTCTGTCATAATATAATATAAACAGTAGATCTGGCTAGTCTGTCATAATGTAATAGAGACAGTAGATCTAGCTGGTCTTACATTATATAATAGAGACAGTAGATCTAACTGGTCTGTCATATTATAATAGAGACAGTAGATCTAGCTGGTTTGTAATATTATACTAGAGACAGTAGATCTAGCTGGTCTGTCATAATATAATAGAGACAGTAGATCTAGCTGGTCTGTCATAATATAATAGAGACCGTAGATCTAGCTGGTCTGTCATAATATAATAGAGACAGTAGATCTAGCAGGTCTGTCATATTTTAATAGAGACAGTAGATCTAGCTGGTCTGTCATAATATCATAGAGACAGTAGATCTAGCTGGTCTGTCATATTATAATAGCAGCAGTAGATCTAGCTGGTCTGTCTTAATATAATAGAGACAGGAGATCTTGCTGGTCTATCATAATATAATAGCGACAGTAGATCTAGCTGGTCTGTCATAATATAATAGAGACAGTAGATCTAACTGGTCTGTCATATTATAATAGAGGCAGTAGATCTAGCTGGTCTGTCATAATATAATAGAGACAGTAGATCTAGCTGCCATAATATAATAATAGGTCTGTCATAATATAAATGAGACAGTAGATCTAGCTGGTGTGTCATAATATAATAGAGACAGGAGATCTAGCTGGTCTGTCATAATATAATAGAGACAGTATATCTTGCTGGTCTGTCATAATATAATAGAGACAGTAGATATAGCCTGTCTGTCATAATATAATAGAGACAGTAGATCTAACTGGTCTGTCATATTATAATAGAGGTAGTAGATCTAGCTGGACTGTCATAATATACTAGAGACAGTAGATCTAGCTGGTCTATCATAATATAATAGCGACAGTAGATCTAGCTGGTCTGTCATAATATAATAGCGACAGTAGATCTAGCTGGTCTGTCATAATATAATAGAGACAGTAGATCTAGCTGGTCTATCATAATATAATAGCGACAGTAGATCTAGCTGGTCTGTCATAATATAATAAAGACAGTAGATATAGCTGGTCTGTCATAATATAATAGAGACAGTAGATCTAGCTGGTCTGTCATAATATAATTGAGGCAGTATATTGAGCTGGTCTGTCATAATATAATAGAGACAGTAGATCTAACTGGTCTGTCATGTTATAATAGAGGCAGTAGATCTAGCTGGTCTGTCATAATATAATAGAGACAGTAGATCTAGCTGGCCTGTCATAATATAATAGAGACAGTAGATCTAACTGGTCTGTCATAATATAATAGAGACAGTATATCTTGCTGGTCTGTCATAATATAATAGACAGTAGATATAGCCGGTCGGTCATAATATAATAGAGACAGTAGATCTAGCTGGTCTGTCATATTATAATAGAGGCAGTAGATCTAGCTGGTCTGTCATAATATAATAGAGACAGTATATCTTGCTGGTCTGTCATAATATAATAGAGACAGTAGATCTACCTGGTCTGTCATATTATAATTGAGGCAGTAGATCTAGCTGGTCTGTCATAATATAATAGAGACAGTATATTGAGCTGGTCTGTCATAATATAATAGAGACAGTAGATCTAGCTGGTCTGTCATATTATAATTGAGGCAGTAGATCTAGCTGGTCTATCATAATATAATAGAGACAGTAGATCTAGCTGGTCTGTCATAATATAATAGAGACAGTATATTGAGCTGGTCTGTCATAATATAATAGAGACAGTAGATCTAGCTGGTCTGTCATATTATAATTGAGGCAGTAGATCTAGCTGGTCTGTCATAATACAATAGAGACAGTAGATCTAACTGGTCTGTCATATTATAATAGAGGCAGTAGATCTAGCTGGTCTGTCATAATATAATAGAGACAGTAGATCTAGCTGGCCTGTCATAATATAATAGCGACAGTAGATCTAGCTGGTCTGTCATAATATAATAGAGACAGTAGATCTAGCTGCCATAATATAATAATAGGTCTGTCATAATATAATAGAGACAGGAGATCTAGCTGGTCTGTCATAATATAATAGAGACAGTAGATATAGCTGGTCTGTCATAATATAATAGAGACAGTAGATCTAACTGGTCTGTCATATGATAATAGAGGTAGTAGATCTAGCTGGTCTCATAATATACTAGAGGTAGTAGATCTAGCTGGTCTGTCATAATATACTAGAGACAGTAGATCTAGCTGGTCTGTCATAATATACTAGAGACAGTAGATCTAGCTGGTCTGTCATAATATAATAGAGACAGTAGATCTAGCTGGTCTATCATAATATAATAGCGACAGTAGATCTAGCTGGTCTGTCATAATATAATAGAGACAGCATATCTTGCTGGTCTGTCATAATATCATAGAGACAGTAGATCTAGCTGGTCTGTCATATTATAATTGAGGCAGTAGATCTAGCTGGTCTGTCATATTATAATAGAGACAGTAGATCTAGCTGCCATAATATAATAATAGGTCTGTCATAATATAATAGAGACAGTAGATCTAACTGGTCTGTCATATGATAATAGAGGTAGTAGATCTAGCTGGTCTGTCATAATATACTAGAGACAGTAGATCTAACTGGTCTGTCATATGATAATAGTAGATCTAGCTGGTCTGTCATAATATAATAGAGACAGTAGATCTAGCTGGTCTGTCATAATATACTAGAGACAGTAGATCTAGCTGGTCTGTCATAATATACTAGAGACAGTAGATCTAGCTGGTCTGTCATAATATAATAGAGACAGTATATCTTGCTGGTCTGTCATAATATAATAAAGACAGTAGATATAGCTGGTCTGTCATAATATAATAGAGACAGTAGATCTAGCTGGTCTGTCATAATATAATTGAGGCAGTATATTGAGCTGGTCTGTCATAATATAATAGAGACAGTAGATCTAACTGGTCTGTCATGTTATAATAGAGGCAGTAGATCTAGCTGGTCTGTCATAATATAATAGAGACAGTAGATCTAGCTGGTCTGTCATATTATAATTGAGGCAGTAGATCTAGCTGGTCTGTCATAATACAATAGAGACAGTAGATCTAGCTGGTCTGTCATATTATAATAGAGGCAGTAGATCTAGCTGGTCTGTCATAATATAATAGAGACAGTAGATCTAGCTGGCCTGTCATAATATAATAGAGACAGTAGATCTAACTGGTCTGTCATAATATAATAGAGACAGTATATCTTGCTGGTCTGTCATAATATAATAGAGACAGTAGATATAGCTGGTCGGTCATAATATAATAGAGACAGTAGATCTAGCTGGTCTGTCATATTATAATAGAGGCAGTAGATCTAGCTGGTCTGTCATAATATAATAGAGACAGTATATCTTGCTGGTCTGTCATAATATAATAGAGACAGTAGATCTACCTGGTCTGTCATATTATAATTGAGGCAGTAGATCTAGCTGGTCTGTCATAATATAATAGAGACAGTATATTGAGCTGGTCTGTCATAATATAATAGAGACAGTAGATCTAGCTGGTCTGTCATATTATAATTGAGGCAGTAGATCTAGCTGGTCTGTCATAATACAATAGAGACAGTAGATCTAACTGGTCTGTCATATTATAATAGAGGCATTAGATCTAGCTGGTCTGTCATAATATAATAGAGACAGTAGATCTAGCTGGCCTGTCATAATATAATAGAGACAGTAGATCTAACTGGTCTGTCATAATATAATAGAGACAGTAGATCTAGCTGGTCTATCATAATATAATAGCGACAGTAGATCTAGCTGGTCTGTCATAATATAATAGAGACAGTAGATCTAACTGGTCTGTCATATTATAATAGAGGCAGTAGATCTAGCTGGTCTGTCATAATATAATAGAGACAGTAGATCTAGCTGGCCTGTCATAATATAATAGCGACAGTAGATCTAGCTGGTCTGTCATAATATAATAGAGACAGTAGATCTAGCTGCCATAATATAATAATAGGTCTGTCATATTAAAATTGAGGCAGTCGATCTAGCTGGTCTGTCATAATATAATAGAGCCAGGAGATCTAGCTGGTCTGTCATATTATAATTGAGGCAGTAGATCTATCTGGTCTGTCATAATATAATAGAGACAGTAGATCTAGCTGGTCTGTCATATTATAATAGAGACAGTAGATCTAGCTGGTCTGTCATATTATAATAGAGGCAGTAGATCTAGCTGGTCTGTCATAATATAATAGAGACAGTATATCTTGCTGGTCTGTCATAATATAATAGAGACAGTAGATCTACCTGGTCTGTCATATTATAATTGAGGCAGTAGATCTAGCTGGTCTGTCATAATATAATAGAGACAGTATATTGAGCTGGTCTGTCATAATATAATAGAGACAGTAGATCTAGCTGGTCTGTCATATTATAATTGAGGCAGTAGATCTAGCTGGTCTATCATAATATAATAGAGACAGTAGATCTAGCTGGTCTGTCATAATATAATAGAGACAGTATATTGAGCTGGTCTGTCATAATATAATAGAGACAGTAGATCTAGCTGGTCTGTCATAATATAATAGAGACAGTAGATCTAGCTGGTCTGTGATAATATAATAGAGACAGTAGATCTAACTGGTCTGTCATATTATAATAGAGGCAGTAGATCTAGCTGGTCTGTCATAATATAATAGAGACAGTAGATCTAGCTGGCCTGTCATAATATAATAGAGACAGTAGATCTAACTGGTCTGTCATAATATAATAGAGACAGTAGATCTAGCTGGTCTATCATAATATAATAGCGACAGTAGATCTAGCTGGTCTGTCATAATATAATAGAGACAGTAGATCTAACTGGTCTGTCATATTATAATAGAGGCAGTAGATCTAGCTGGTCTGTCATAATATAATAGAGACAGTAGATCTAGCTGGTCTGTCATAATATAATAGAGACAGTAGATCTAGCTGGCCTGTCATAATATAATAGCGACAGTAGATCTAGCTGGTCTGTCATAATATAAATGAGACAGTAGATCTAGCTGGTGTGTCATAATATAATAGAGACAGGAGATCTAGCTGGTCTGTCATAATATAATAGAGACAGTATATCTTGCTGGTCTGTCATAATATAATAGAGACAGTAGATATAGCCTGTCTGTCATAATATAATAGAGACAGTAGATCTAACTGGTCTGTCATATTATAATAGAGGTAGTAGATCTAGCTGGACTGTCATAATATACTAGAGACAGTAGATCTAGCTGGTCTATCATAATATAATAGCGACAGTAGATCTAGCTGGTCTGTCATAATATATTAGAGACAGTAGATCTAGCTGGTCTATCATAATATAATAGCGACAGTAGATCTAGCTGGTCTGTCATAATATAATAGAGACAGTAGATCTAACTGGTCTGTCATATTATAATAGAGACAGTAGATCTAGCTGGTCTGTCATAATATACTAGAGACAGTAGATCTAGCTGGTCTATCATAATATAATAGCGACATTAGATCTAGCTGGTCTGTCATAATATAATAGAGACAGTAGATCTAGCTGGTCTATCATAATATAATAGCAACAGTAGATCTAGCTGGTCTGTCATAATATAATAGAGACAGTATATCTTGCTGGTCTGTCATAATATCATAGAGACAGTAGATCTAGCTGGTCTGTCATATTATAATTGAGGCAGTAGATCTAGCTGGTCTGTCATATTATAGTAGAGACAGTAGATCTAGCTGGTCTATCATAATATAATAGCGACAGTAGATCTAGCTGGTCTGTCATAATATAATAGAGACAGTAGATCTAACTGGTCTGTCATATTATAATAGAGGCAGTAGATCTAGCTGGTCTGTCATAATATAATAGAGACAGTAGATCTAGCTGCCATAATATAATAATAGGTCTGTCATAATATAAATGAGACAGTAGATCTAGCTGGTGTGTCATAATATAATAGAGACAGGAGATCTAGCTGGTCTGTCATAATATAATAGAGACAGTATATCTTGCTGGTCTGTCATAATATAATAGAGACAGTAGATATAGCCTGTCTGTCATAATATAATAGAGACAGTAGATCTAACTGGTCTGTCATATTATAATAGAGGTAGTAGATCTAGCTGGACTGTCATAATATACTAGAGACAGTAGATCTAGCTGGTCTATCATAATATAATAGCGACAGTAGATCTAGCTGGTCTGTCATAATATAATAGAGACAGTAGATCTAGCTGGTCTATCATAATATAATAGCGACAGTAGATCTAGCTGGTCTGTCATAATATAATAGAGACAGTAGATCTAACTGGTCTGTCATATTATAATAGAGACAGTAGATCTAGCTGGTCTGTCATAATATACTAGAGACAGTAGATCTAGCTGGTCTATCATAATATAATAGCGACAGTAGATCTAGCTGGTCTGTCATAATATAATAGAGACAGTAGATCTAGCTGGTCTATCATAATATAATAGCGACAGTAGATCTAGCTGGTCTGTCATAATATAATAGAGACAGTATATCTTGCTGGTCTGTCATAATATCATAGAGACAGTAGATCTAGCTGGTCTGTCATATTATAATTGAGGCAGTAGATCTAGCTGGTCTGTCATATTATAGTAGAGACAGTAGATCTAGCTGGTCTATCATAATATAATAGTAGACAGTAGATCTAGCTGGTCTGTCATAATATAATAGAGACAGTATATCTTGCTGGTCTGTCATAATATCATAGAGACAGTAGATCTCCCTGGGCTGTCATAGTACAATAGAGACAGTAGATCTAGCTGGTCTGTCATATTATAATAGAGACAGTAGATCTAGCTGTTCTACCTGGTCTGTCAAATTAGAATGGAGACAGTAAATCTAGCTGGTCTGTCATAATACAATAGAGACAGTAGATCCAGCTGTTCTGTCATATTATAATAGAGACAGTAGATCGAGTTGGTCTGTCATAATATAATAGAGACAGTAGATCTAGCTGGTTTGTCATAATATAATAGAGACAGTAGATCTAGCTGGTCTGTCATAATATAATAGAGACAGTAGATCTAGCTGGTCTGTCATAATATAATAGAGACAGTAGATCTAGCTGGTCTGTCATAATATATTACAGACAAGGAGACAGTAGGTTTAGCTGGTCTGTCATAATATAATAGAGACAGTAGATCTAGCTGGTCTACCTGGTCTGTCAAATTAGAATGGAGACAGTAAATCTAGCTGGTCTGTCATAATACAATAGAGACAGTAGATCCAGCTGTTCTGTCATATTATAATAGAGACAGTAGATCGAGTTGGTCTGTCATAATATAATAGAGAAATTAGATCTAGCTGGTTTGTCATAATATATTACAGACAAGGAGACAGTAGATTTAGCTGGTCTGTCATAATATAATAGAGACAGTAGATCGAGTTGGTCTGTCATAATATAATAGAGAAATTAGATCTAGCTGGTTTGTCATAATATATTACAGACAAGGAGACAGTAGATTTAGCTGGTCTGTCATAATATAATAGAGACAGTAGATCTAGCTGGTTTGTCATAATATAATAGAGACAGTAGATCTACCTGGTCTGTCAAAATATAATAGAGACAGTAGATCTAGCTGGTTTGTCATAATATATTACAGACAAGGAGACAGTAGATTTAGCTGGTCTGTCATAATATAATAGAGACAGTAGATCTAGCTGGTTTGTCATAATATAATAGAGACAGTAGATCTACCTGGTCTGTCAAAATATAATAGAGACAGTAGATCTAGCTGGTGTGTCATAATATAATAGAGACAGTAGATCTAGCTGGTCTGTCATAATATAATAGAGACAGTAGATCTAGCTGGTCTGTCATAGTATAATAGAGACAGTAGATCTAGCTGGTCTGTCATAGTACAATAGAGACAGTAGATCTAGCTGGTCTGTCATAATATAATAGAGACAGTAGATCTACCTGGTCTGTCATAGTATAATAGAGACAGTAGATCTAGATGGTCTGTCATAGTACAATAGAGACAGTAGATCTAGTTGCTCCGTCATAATATAATAGAGACAGTAGATCTAGCTGGTCTATCATAATTCAATAGAGACAGTAGGGTTAGGGTTAGGGTTAGGGTTACAGGGTTAGAGGGTTAGGGTTAGGAGAAAATTGCCCTTCAAGAGGACCAAATACAGAGGCACCTGCTGTTCTCTAATTCTATTGCTCCTAAGGATACATAATTGTTCTATGGGAAATTAGGAGGTATTCCCCAAGAGCAGGGGTTATGGTTCATACCAGAAGGAAAGCAAATGAAATTAACCTTTTCCTCCAAGAGGAAAACCCCCCAGGCAATACATCAACACCTGCTCCCTAATTCCCAGGCTCTTCAGGATGCCTCTTTATGGAGCCCGAGTTCAAGTTTGAGAATCCGGTTTAGGGTTAGGCTGGTTAATCTCTATCAGGCCTGAAGGGATTCCTTATGTCCACATTTTGAGTCCAAGGGTTAGGGATAGGGTTAGTTTTAAGGGCTTGGGTTCAAATTCAAGTCAGAATCTAGGTCAAGGTTCAGGATTTGGGATTAGATCTTGAAGTGGGGTTAAGGTCAGGATTATGTTCAGGGTCAGGATTAAATCTGAGGTTATTGTCAGGGCTGAGGTTAGATTCTGGATCAGGGTTAATGTTAGATCTAGGGTGGGGATTGCTGCGGTTAAGGGTGAGGTTAAGGTCAGGGTTAGGGTCAGGGTTATAGTCAAAATTAGGTTTTAGGATTAGGTTTAGGCTTATAGGGTTAAAATTAAGGTTGAGCCTTGTCCTGGACTCAACCTTATGTTAGGTTTGAGACCTCTAGCCCTTCGGGAAGTATTTTTAATCATTTTTTGAAAATTACAGAACTTGGTCGAAAAAATCCACTTTTCACAGCCGTGCACCTGGTGATTGAAAATCGGCACCTGGTAATCCAAAAATATAATTACGGTTCTAAATGCACTTACTGGTGTTCCAGATATTCATGCCCACTATGTGAGCACCCTACTACGGCCCTATATCCATGGGGGGCCGTCCTGAGTGCTTTATGGACGGTTTAAAATATTCTGATGGATGCAGATTGTGATATACATCCGTGCAACTGGTGATTGAAAATAGGCACCCCTAACCCAAAAATATGGTTCTAAATACATTTACATTTACCTGGACTCCTAATATTACTGCCCACTATGAAGCCCCACTACTGGGGAAAATTCACTGGAGGGCGCCAAAGGTACATCTATTTTAGAATCCTCCATAGATTGTACCTTTGGCGCCCTCCAGTGAATTTTCCCCAGTAGTGGGGCTTCATAGTGGACAGTAATATTAGGAGTCCAGGTAAATGTATTTAGAACCATATTTTTATGTTACCAGGTGCCTATTTTCAATCACAAGTTGCACATGAAACATAGTGTTATTTTTGAAAAGTTTGGACTTAGTACATTTTCAAACTGGTAACCCAAAATGAAACACATTTTTAATCATTTTAATGCATATTGACACAAATACAAGGGTGAATTTCAAACAAATATGCTTTATTTAATCAGTTAATCATGGATTGGTTTGTCCACATGAGAGTACACATATAGGCAGTTAGGCCCTAACTCCCTATCCGGGAACAGGCCACTCTCTCTGGGCATGAGAGTACACATACAGGCAGTTAGGCCCTAACTCCCTATCCCTCCAGGCATGTAGGCCCTTACTCACCACCCGGGTAACACCCCTCTATTTCTGGGGATGATTCCAGCAGGGGACCCCCCACCTCCACAACCTCGCACACCAGGTGAACCAGGGCACCCACACTTAAGCACCCTTCCTCGGACTATAAAGTAGATAGCCGTGCTGTTGCGAACCGCGTGCACCTGGTGACCCAAAACGGACGTCATGCACCTGGTGACCCAAAACGGACGTCGTGCACCTGGTGACCTAAAACGGCCAATGTGCACCTGGTGACCTAAAACGGCCAATGTGCACCTGGTCACCTGGCCGCTTTCCGCCCAGAGCCTAAGTCCACACTGGGTTACCGGGTGCCAGTGGTACTTTTCAGCCTGGTACCCACCTTCCTTAGTCCGATTGCCCACTCTATTTTTGGGCTATCGGACTCTGAGTTGCCCACTCTCTCTTGGGCCTTTGGGTCACCAGGTGCACGACGTCCGTTTTGGGTTACCAGGTGCTGGTGGTACTTTTCAGCCTGGTACCCACCTTCCTTAGTCCGATTGCCCACTCTCTCTCTGGGCCTCTGGACTCTGGCTCCAGGGGCTTCTATGTGCACCTGGTAACCCATTTGTATTGAAGAGGGGAGGTGGAGGAAGACGCCTTCCGTCCCGACAAAAGCTTGGATCGAGGGTTGACTTTCAATAGATTGCAGCGACCGGGCCTGCTTTGAACACTCTAATTTTTTCAAAGTAAACGCTTCGGACCCCGCGGGACACTCAGTTAAGAGCATCGAGGGGGCGCCGAGAGGCAGGGGCTGGGACAGGCGGTAGCTCGCCTCGCGGCGGACCGCCAGCTCGGTCCCGAGATCCAACTACGAGCTTTTTAACTGCAGCAACTTTAAGATACGCTATTGGAGCTGGAATATCGAAATAAGGGGTAAACCATTTCCGAAAGGGGCTCCCCGATAGAGGCAAATCCACTTGGGTCGGGAGGGAACATCCATCAGAACACCAGCCAAAGGCCGGCCGATAGAGGCCCTCCCAGGTGGAAAACGAATGCAAATCAGTCAGAGGAGGCTGGACAACAGAGGAGAACCATGGAGACGCACCGTGAAACAAGTGTGCGACTGGACTGGAGAGCTAGCCCTCACCGGGGCTAAACAACCACCAATCGGTCGCCGAAGGGACGGGCACCTTCATTGGACCAGAACCATGGTCATTGATGAACCAAACCCACAAGGTAATAGCTGGGATAGAGCACCTGCCCAGGACAGAGCTCAATATCCTCCCACCACCAAGCTGGGAAACGTGGATCAAAAGTTAGGACAAATCGGGCGCCGAAGGGGCTGGTCAAACCACTAAATCGGTCGCCGGCGGAAAATGTCCAAAGTACCATGGTTCCGAGGGTCTCACATCCCTCAAAAGTGTCCATTACTCATTTTCTATACGGGCTGAGCAGTTTGGCACCACCCCAACTCTCTAGGACATGGAAGTCTTGTTGTCAAAAACCAGGTTTCTGATTTCGCGCCGGTACCTGTCTGGTCGCCCCGCCACTGAGTGTGTCATCAACAAACAGGCCAAATTATCGACATAAGCCCAGAACCTCCCAGGGCTTCTGTGCGTCCCACCATTGGGGGTCAAATTCAGCCAAAACGTGAATAAATCAAAAAGTACACCTCCAATCTGGATGGGTTTTTTGCACGAATTCACTGGAGGGCGCCAAAGGAACCTCTATTTTAGAATCCTCCATTGATTGTACCTTTGGCGCCCTCCAGTGAATTTTCCCAGTAGTGGGGCTTCATAGTGGACAGTAATATTAGGAGTCCAGGTAAATGTATTTAGAACCATATTTTTATGTTACCAGGTGCCTATTTTCAATCACAAGTTGCACATGAAACATAGTGTTATTTTTGAAAAGTTTGGACTTAGTACATTTTCACAACTATGGAGGATTCTAAAGTCCAAACTTTTCAAAAATAACACTATGTTTCATGTGCAACTGGTGATTGAAAATAGGCACCTGGTAACCCAAAATGAAACACATTTTTAATCATTTTAATGCATAATGACACAAATACAAGGGTGAATTTCAAACAAATATGCTTTATTTAATCAGTTAATCATGGATTGATTTGTCCCTCAATCTGTGTCCGGGCCCGGCTGGCATTTTTGGGCAAATGATGGTACCGGTAGTGCCGTGCCTGCGTTTCCAGAGAGTGACACATATGGTCAGCAACAGTTCCCCGGTCTGTAACTGAGCCTTGGCTAAAGTTCAATGTGGCAACACTGCGTCGAATTGTACCGAAGGTCACTTTACTTCCAATGCCAAACTCTGCAAAGATTTGCCCCACATACTCACACAGATTACCGTACGGTTGATCGCAGGATGTGAAAAAGAAGAGTTCTGTGTCTGAGGTCATTCCACTCAGATGAGGCCTGATTTGATGGAATCGTTTAAGCCAAGTGTATTCCTCCTGACATAGAACAATTCTGCACTCCCCGAAGCTATAGTTTGTTTTGTGGCTCGCTACACACATCTGATAACCCCCACCTTCCGGGGTTACTTCAGTGAAATCACTCTCACGAAACATGGTGACTGGGGATCGTCGAGTGCCATTAAATATGGCCAACCGGCTGGACATGAGAGCTGAAAACCTACGCCTGTCAGAGCAGGTGGCACGTTCCTCCAGCCTACTGAGAACTGAAGGAATGGCTTGATTGCTTAGCTCAACAAAACGTTTTAACTCCGCAGCGCTGAGCACCTCGTCCCTGCAGCGTTGGCGGAATTTTGCCCCATGCATTGCCTGGCTCTGCCGCGAGTCCCTGTCCATCTTCGCCAAGCAGAGTAACATCTTTCGAATTCCAACGACCTTAGCTTGCATACCATTTGGCCGGAACTGACTAAGATAATTCAGGAAACCTCGAACATCGGCTCGGTACATTTTTAACGTGGATGGTGCCAAACCACGGTCGTCACATTGACCATACCACTCAGACACACGTCTGTAGTTATCCAGAAAACACAGTCCTTCATCGGCCTTGCCCTCTGACATAATGCGGAGGAATTCCCGTACTCGGGATATACTGGTGCGACTATTGTCAATTAGTTTACCCATAATATAATGTTCATATTGAGTCAAAATTGCATTACTCCAAACCTCAATTCTTCAGTCTTCATCACTCTCGCTCTCCGTGGAAGTCGCCACGACGCAGCCTTGCTCCCTCGGTTCCGAGCACAGTTCACTACCGACCTGACTGGTTGGCTGCACCGCCGCCGACGCACCTGCCGTCTGATCACCCTCGTCCACCAGCTGCTGCTCACCCTCGTCCAACAGCTGCTGCTCCACGGACAACTCACTTTCAAAACACTGCAAAATCACAGGGTCCTCCGGCTGCGGTTCAACACCATTGTCAGGCTGCATATACTGCCCTGATTCGGGCTGCTGTCTCTCAGTCGAAAACCGGCTAAATTGCATAGCATTCGTCCATTCCATAGTACCGGACTTAAGTGCATGTACAGACTTGAAATGTCGGTCTAGCCGCACGATATTCTGTTTACAACAAAGCCCACAGTCGCGTCTTGCTCTGCTGCTCATAGATTCTCTCTCCTGCCTTCCTCCGTGTCTCTTTGTTTGCTCCACCAAACAACCTAACCCTAACCCTAACCCCTAACTCCTAACCCTAACGCCTAACTCCTAACCCTAACCCTAGCCCTAACCCCCTAACCCTAACCCCCTAACCCTAACCCTAACCCTAACCGTAGAGAGGGCTCGCCTTCTGGGTTTTGTCTGCTCAAACCACTGGTAGTTTAAAGACTAACCACTTGACAGGGACACATGGCAACCGACTGAGGTCCGGACCTGCACAAGGTACGCAACTCGATGGTTTTGCCTGATCCTACGCCGAGTATACACATACAGACCAGCTGGATTAGACTAGACATTTGTTAATTCAGAGTTAAGATCCTAGAAGGGAATAACTCCTAATTACACACATGATTGAAAACAGGACCAAAGACTAACGAACACTGAAGTAAATACGTAGACAACGTGGAGCTAAAAAGAAGGATCCGACAGAGAGTAAACTCCTAGGTTGCACTATGCTTTCCACTTCCGTTGACAAGCGGACCTAGACATCATGACCATACCACTCGACATGGACACATGGCAACCAACCGAGGACCAAACCTGCATAAGGTACGCAACTCAAGGGTTTTGCCTGATCCTATGTCAAGTTGACAGACCTACCTAAACCTAACCTTAACCACTCTAAAAAACTATACCTTACCCTAACCCTAACCCTAACCTTAACCACTCCTAAAAAACCCTTACCTAACCCTAAACCTAACCATAACCATTCTAAAAAACTATACCTTACCCTAAACCTAACCCTAAGCTTAACCATTCTAAAAAACTATACCTTACCCTAACCTTAACCCTAACCTTAACCATTCTAAAAACCATACCTAACCCTAACCCCACAGACAGACAGTCTTTAAACCCAACCAACGGGTTAATCTACAAGTGGGCAACCATGGGGCCTACTACTTTGGCCGGCCGCGCCCGGACACCTCCGGCCCGCGTATTTGATGTGGAGTGCACACCCCTCCCTTCCCCCCCTTCGGCTTCCACGTGTCAGAGATGGAAGTGGATCAACCGACTCAAAACTAGAAACTAACCCTAAAACCTTAACCATTCCAAAAACTATACCTAACCCTAACCCCTACCCTACGGACAGACGACTTTTTAAACCAACCAATGGGTTAATCTACAAGTGGGCAACCATGGGGCCTACAACTTTGGCCGGCCGCGCCCGGACCCCTCCGGCCTACGCGCATATGAGTGGAGTGCACCCCTCCCTTCCCCCTCCGGTTTCCACGTGTCAGAGATGGAAGTGGATCAACCGACTCAAAACTAGAAACCTAACCCTAACCCCTAACTCTAACCCCTAACCCCTAACCCTAACCCTAACCCTAACCCTAACCCCTAACCCTAACCCCTAACCCTAACCCTAACACTACACAGAACCTTCTAATCAGTAGGTTTGCATGGGTGAGAGTTTCAACTTTCCATGGTAACATCATGCAGTAAATTGGTTAAATGAGTTACATTCGGGTATTTCCAGCCCCAAACCCTCAACCAGAGCAGACCGCTCCCAACGTTAACACACAAGTCAATGGCGACACAAAGGTCAAACACACGTTTTTCACAGGAGGATCTATCATACTTCTACACATCACAGGAACTCCACGTATGGCTCATCTTGACCCCTAAGACTTCTAGACCCTTACCTATTCTGGTACCTCTCTGACGCCCACAACCCAAATAGCACCCCAAAAGCAAAGTGTCTACTTTTCCTATACAATTCCCCATAGGAATCAACGATGGAGGCCTCCCCATCACTTAACAGATTAATTAGACGCTGCTTCCCAAAAACAAAGCGATCTCATTGGACGAGCCACGGCCATACCTCTCACATGAACACCGCATGCACACCTCATGCACCAATAGGATTGACCTACCTGGAAAACCACGCCCCCGTTATTTCCTACAAAAGAGGAGCATCCCTCAGTCACAGGACCATTCGGGTCGAAACACTTCTTGGAGACACTTCACCTGGACAAGATGCAAGCTGGACCTCTACAAGAGAACTTCATCAACGACGACCATTCCTGCTGAACGACTAGACCCCAGCTCCATGCTACACCCTAGATACACCTCACCTGGACCAAGCCGCCAGCTGGTACTCTACACTCCCTACGAATATTTCATCTCCGAAGTCTACTCCTTTTGAACAAAAGTCCCCTAAGCTTCATGCTACACCCAGAATCTGGAACACTTCGAGCCCCTTTTAAATCCTTGCGATTTCTTCCCTAATCCAGGTACTCCTACATCACGGAACCCACCCTCCAGAGAATCTACGCCCTTTTTGGCCTTTTTTCGACGGACCTTCATCGACCCACAGACCATCGAGCCTCAACTACACATATACCCACACACACACCCCATTTGTCCAAAATACGGCCATTTTACTGTACTACGACCGAGTGCACTTATATGCACCTTTTTCTCCTCCCTGAGTTGAAAGTATTTTTTTTTACTGTAATCCCAATCTGAATTCTGACCATAACCCATAGCTCCTAAATCCTTACCATAATTCCTAACCCTAACCTTATATCCCTAGACCCCCATATCTAATCCGAACCCCTGACTCCCTATATCTATTTTAACCCCTAGATCCTCATACCGAACCTTTCCTCCTAGACCACCGCTCTGACCTTGGCACTTGGCCTCTATTCTTAGTTTGGAATCTCTGGTTCTTAACCTAAGCCCTATTTTAGTGTCTGATTCTGGTCTTCTTTTGTAGCCTTTTTTAAAGTCATTTAAAGTATGAATTACACAAGTCTTACCATTTATCTTAAAGGGGTTGCCTATGCCAGTGCACATCAGATTCGTCTGTCATTCATTGAACCTAACCCTAACCCCTAACCCCCCCTAACCCCTAACCCTAACCCCTAACCTTAATCTTTCCCTTAACCCCACGCCTAACCTTAACCTCAACCTTTCCCCAAACCCCACGCCTAACCCTAATGTGTACCATTACCCTAACCAGGGTTCTCATCCTAACTTAATCCCTATCTCCCTCCCTCACCCTAATCCTGACTCCCCTATGGGGAGTGATCTGCACCAAACACTAAACCGAAACACTTCCTCTGTCTCTTCTCCCTTGTCATCAATACTCAATCAACAGACAATTATCATCCCCCTAGTAACCACATTTTCACATAGAATTAGATCCCTACATCAATCAATCAAACACAACTTCTCTACAGTTCAGCACACTTACATACCACTCAAACCATACAGAATCATTTCAGCATTTAGAAAGAACAAAAATTTAAAGGACCTCCTCAACAAAGCAAGATTCAGTAGTAAGCCACCACAAGACCTCAAACCTCACAATCTCCATTTTCGACAGATAAAGTTCATTACAAATATACACAGCCACATCTCAGTTTAATTCATGATCCTAGGAGGACATCTACGGGCCTTTTTAAGTACTACACCTAATATATCAGATCATCAGAAATGGGAGGGATGAACAGGAGATAGGCCTGTGCACCGTAAAATGAACTAGCTGAAACAAAACACAATTATATTCAAAACCTAACCCTAACCCCCTAACCCCAACCCACTAACCCATAACCCTAACCCTCTAACCCTAACCCTAACCCTAACCCACACCTCCAAGCTGTGTAAGGGCTATTTGACCAAGGAGGAGTGATGAAGTGCAGCATCAGATGATCTGGCCTTCACAATCACCCAACCTCAATCCAATTGAGATGGTTTGGGATGAGTTGGACCGGAGAGTGAAGAAAAAGCAGCCAACAAGTGCTTGGCAGGGTAGCCTAGTGGTTAGAGGGTTGGACTAGTAACCAGCAGGTAGCCTAGTGGTTAGAGGGTTGGACTAGTAACCAGCAGGTAGCCTAGTGGTTAGAGGGTTGGACTAGTAACCGAAAGATTGCAAGTTCAAATCCCCGAGCTGACAAGGTACAAATCTGTCGTTCTGCCCCTGAACAGGCAGTTAACCCGCTATTCCTAGGCCGTCATTGAAAATAAGAATTTGTTCTTAACTGACATGCCTAGTTAATAAAGGTAAAATAAATAAATATGTGGGAACTCCTTCAAGACTGTTGGAAAAGCATTCCTCATGAAGCTGGTTGAGAAAATGCCAAGAGTATGTAAAACTCTCATCGAGACAAAGGGTGGCTACTTTGAAGAATCTCAATATATATTAACTTTTTATGGCTGCAGGGGCAGTATTGAGTAGCTTGGATGAAAAGGTGCCCATATCAAACGGCCTGCTCCTCAGTCAAAGTTGCTAATATTTGCATATTATTATTAGTATTGGATAGAAAACACTCTGAAGTTTCTTAAACTGTTTGAATGATGTCTGTGAGTATAACAGAACTCATATTGGCAGGCAAAATCCTGAATTGAAATCAAAACAGGAAGTCAGAAATCTGAGCTTGCGTGTATTCACCAGAGTCCCCAATGAAATCCCCTTGAGATATGAATGATGTTGCACTGCCTAGGGGTTCCACTAGATGTCAACCATCAATAGAAATTATAATGAGGCTTCTATGTTGTTGTGGGAGCAGAATATATCAGCTGTCCATCAAGCAGCCATTTTGTGATCCTTTTTCCTCATGGTAGTCACTTGCGTTCCATTGCTCACGAAGAAAGAATACTACTCCGGTTGGAACTTTATTGAAGCTACATGTTAAAAACATCCTAATGATTGATTCTGTACTTAGTTTGAAATGTTTCTTAGACCTGTAATATCACTTTTTGAAGTTATTGTCCGATATAACGCTGACCAGAATTAACAAAAGAAGGTATTTGGACATAAATAACGGACATTTTCGAACAAAACAAACATTTATTGTGGACCTGGGATTCCTGGAGTGCTTTCTGATGTAGATCATCAAAGGTAAGGGAATATTTATCATGTAATTTCTTGTTTATGTTGACGCCATCTTTGCGGCTGTGGTGTTTTTAAATTGACCGCCGTCTCAGATTATTGCATGCATTTCTTTTTCCGTAAAGTTTTTTTGAAGTCTGACCCAGCGGTTGCATTAAGGAGAGGTATATCTATAATTCCATGTGTATAACTATATTATCATCTACATTTATGATGAGTATTTCTGTTGAATGATGTGGCTATGCAAAATCCCTTGATGTTTTTGTAATTAGTGAATCTAACGCGCCAATGTAAACTCAGATTTTTTAAAAATATAAATATGAACTTTATTAAACAAACCATGCATGTATTGTGTAACATGAATTCCTATGAATGCCATTTGATGAAGATAATTCAAGGTTAGTGATTAATTTTATCTTTATTTCTCATTTTTGTTAAGTCTATATTTTGCTGGAAAATGGCTATGCTTATTGTGGTTTGGTGGAGACCAAACATAATCGTTTGTAGTGCTTTCGCTGAAAAGCCTATTTGAAATCGGACACTTTGGTGGGATTAACAACACAAATAGAATTAAAATTATATAAAACACATCTATGTTTTAGGAATTGTAATTATGAGATTTCTGTGGTTTGAATTTTGGCGCCCTCTATTTTCACTGGTAGTTGTCATATCGATCCCAGTATTGGGATTGCAGCCATAACAGGTTTTAACACGCTTTTAGTTACTACATAATTCCATACGTGGTATTTCATAGTTTTGATGTCTTAGCTATTATTCTACAATATATAAAACAGGAAAAATAAAGAAAAACCCTGGAAGGAGTTGGTGTCAACTTTTGACTGGTACTCAAATCAAAGTTTGTATATGCACATGGTGTAGCTCTTGAAAAACATATCAGTTAACATAATGTTTTGTAAAGTCTGGGGTGGGATGTAGAGGGTTTAGTTGTTGAGGTATTCTAATGAAAGTGATATAGCCTTTAGACAAAAAACACTGTGTGGTTCTCTCAATTTGGCAATAAAACAAAAAACACTGTGGTTCTCTCAATTTGGCAATAAAACAAAAAACACTGTGGTTCTCTCAATTTGGCAATAAAACAAAAAACACTGTGGTTCTCTCAATTTGGCAATAAAACAAAAAACACTGTGGTTCTCTCAATTTGGCAATAAAATAAAAAAAACACTGTGGTTCTCTCAATTTGGCAATAAAACAAAAAACACTGTGGTTCTCTCAATTTAGCAATAAAACAAAAAACACTGTGGTTCTCTCAATTTAGCAATAAAACAAAAAACACTGTTTGGTTCTCTCAATTTGGCCCTAGAACAAAAATCTCAAATTGTTCAAGTGAAAATGCTCAAGAGTAAAATACCCCTAGTAAGATGTTTGTTTGTTTGCTAATGTAAACTGAAAAGAAAACAATAAATTGGAATGATTATTTTCATAATTACTATACTTTATGTTGTTGATACTATTACTATTGCAATGAATTACTAATAATCTAAGGAGTCAAATACCACGACCTTTGCTTGTTATAATGATTTTGTTATTTTGTTCCTGAGAATAGTGCACAAATAAATATCCACAGGGTGGCGACATTCTGGAAATAATGACAATTCAGTCCCATGAAGTGGCACTATATTTTCATCGACCAATAGAATTAGACAGAGTATAGTCAGAAAGACTGTTCGCCAACGTGTTGATCACGGGACCACATCCGAGAACTTGTGTTTACCAAACGACACCCTCGACAGTTGACAAAAAATCATGTCAAGTAGATCAGACACACATTATCCACACTGTTATAACCCTCAGGGACATGTGAATCCATAATGTCATTTCGTTTTAATAGAAACGCATATATATATGGTCTACTTTCCATTATAAAAACTGAAATAACGTCAGATAGGGGGCAGTAATACGCTAGGTCCAGTAAATACAATACAGAAATAGACACCAAGATTAGCAGGGTCATTCTACCAATAGTAGCAGGGTCATTCTACCAATAGTAGCAGGGTCATTCTACCAATAGTAGCAGGGTCACTCTACCAATAGTAGCAGGGTCATTCTACCAATAGTAGCAGGGTCATTCTACCAATAGTAGCAGGGTCATTCTACCAATAGTAGCAGGGTCGTTCTGCCAATAGTAGCAGGGTCGTTCTACCAATAGTAGCAGGGTCGTTCTGCCAATAGTAGCAGGGTCGTTCTGCCAATAGTAGCAGGGTCGTTCTGCCAATAGTAGCAGGGTCGTTCTGCCAATAGTAGCCAATAGGGTCGTTCTGCCAATAGTAGCAGGGTCGTTCTGCCAATAGTAGCAGGGTCGTTCTGCCAAGAGTAGCAGGGTCGTTCTGCCAAGAGTAGCAGGGTCGTCCTGCCAAGAGTAGCAGGGTCGTCCTGCCAAGAGTAGCAGGGTCATTCTGCCAAGATTAGCAGGGTCGTTCTGCCAAGATTAGCAGGGTCATTCTGCCAAGATTAGCAGGGTCGTTCTGCCAAGATTAGCAGGGTCGTTCTGCCAATAGTAGCATGGTCATTCTACCAAGATTAGCAGGGTCATTCTGCCAATAGCAGCGGGGTCATTCTGCCAATAGCAGCGGGGTCATTCTGGCAATATCAGCAGGGTCATGCTGCCAATATCAGCAGGGTCATTCTACCAAAAGAGTGCCCTTTGGCTAGTCATTTGATTTAAAAAATAAGATTTTGTACACCATATGTAAACATTGTCATAAAGAGCAAAAACATTTTCACGGAACAACCCAGTATTAATTGGAAAGATGGATTAATACACATCCACACAGTGACCAATCAGGATCACTCAACACCTCTTGAGAAGCATTCTGGTGTGTCTGCCATAAAAATGTGGGTTATTGTCCCGCTGAAAAATAAAACTATGCCAGGTTTAGGTTTTCAGACGACTGAAGTGGGTTTTCCTCTAACTTTTTACCTGGGCTTTGCTCCTTTCATATTTATTTTTATCCTGACAAACTCCCAAGCCCTTGCCGGTGACAAGCATACCCATAACATGATGCTGCCACTACAATACCTCAAAATAGAAAGAAATATGAAAGCCCAGCTAAAAAGTTAAAGGAAAACCATCCATAGTCCTCTGAAAACCAAATCCTGGAGTAGTTTTATTTGTCAGCGGAACAATTACTCAAATGTCAATGCCAAACCAGACCACAAGGGGTTTCCAAGATGTGGTGAGTGTTTCTGAACGGTCCAGTCTCAGTCCTGACTTAAATCAAGGTTCTAATATTCATGTCCATCAATGATTCCCAAGCAAATGTACTGAGTTTGAGCGATTTTGACAAAAACAATGGCGACAGTATATTATAGCAAATTCGGGGGGTAGACCCGGGCCGGGACTCAAACCCAGGTTCAGTAACTGTCAAGCCAACACCTTAACCATTACGTCAAAACGTCCAAACCTATATTGGGTTAAGGTCACTACATAACCGCCTCCCTTCAGGAGAGTCCCCACGCTTCTCTATACAACGTCCCTCACCGATAGCCTACCTGGCGCCATCCTACTTCTGACACCAATGTAGCAATTTCAGGGAGTAGCCCCAACCGGGACTCGAATCCCAGTCCAGCTACTGTCAAGCAACCTTAACCGTTATGTCCAAACCTCTTGCCAAGGTTGCTAGGTGTTTGGTTAATGTCGCTACAAAATGCCGTAATAGGTTGGTAGAATCTGACTCAAAATGCTTCACAGCTATGATGGCTGCTGAAGGTTCTTCCACAAAGTATTAACAAAAACAATGGCTAAAGTATATTAGACATACGCCATCATTACATATTCATTTTAATGCTTTTATTCATTTGGAACATTTTCTATAATTTTTCTTTCACTTAAAACATGTGGAGTAGGTAGTGTAGATTGGTGGGGAAAAAATCTAATGTAATCCCTTTTTAGATAAAATTTTAAGGCAGCAAAATATGAAAGGGTGTGTATTCTTTCATTAGCGACTGTACATACAGACATTTTTTATTAATCGATTCAATGACACAGACACCATGGGCATTTTCAGTAGTAAATTGTATTATAAACTGTAAAGATTAGTCAGATCTCAGGTGTTCCTGTAAGAATGTCATCAGGCCCCAGAGGAACAGAACACTTACAGAGGAAAACAATGGTATGATACACCTTGATATACATCAGCCAGTTTATTAGGTACAGCACCTAGTTCTCCAAAACGGATTGCTCCAGACAGTGAACAACGTGGCCGTTGCTTGCTATATAAAGCATGCAGATAGGCATTTAGTTACTGCTTGATTGAACGTTAGAATAGGCAAAACGAGACACCTAAGCAATGATCGTCAGTGCCAGGCACGCCGGATACAGTATCTCAGAAACAGCAGACCTCCTAGGCTTTTCACTTGCGACAGTGTCTAGGGGTTTACCGAGAATGGTTTGGCAAACACAAAACATTCAGTCAGCGGCAGTCCTGTGGGAAAAAACAGCTCATTGATGAGAGAGGTCGAAGGAGAATGGCAAGAAACACGCAAGCGGACCACAAACAGACGAATAACAGCGGTGTGCAGAACGGCATCTCGGAACACATAACTCGTTGATCCCTCACGGATAGGCTATTGCAACAGATGACCACACAGGGCTCCAGTGGGCACGCGATCACCAACACTGAACAATTGAGAAGTGTAAAAAATATTGCCTGGTCCGAAGAATCCCAGTTCCTGTTGCGCCATGCTGATGGCAGAGTCAGGATTTGGCATAAACACCATGAGTCCATGGACCCATCCTGCCTGGTGTCAACGGTACAGGCTGGTGGTGGTGGACCGACATCCAATCTGCAGCAACTGCGTGATGCCATTGCGTCAGCATGGACCAACATCCCTGTGGAACGTTTCTGACTTGTAGAATCCATGCCCGAATAATTCAGGCTGTTCTGGAGACAAATGGGTGTCCGACCCAGTACTAGATGGGTGTACCTAATAAACTGTACATACGCCTGGAAATAATACATGTGGATACCCTCACCAAGCCCTTATTGGGTTAGGGGTTAGATAGTGTCATGAGGGAGGAGAATATGGCCCTTAAAAAGAAAACACGATGTAATACACCTAAATACTCAACAAGCCTTATTGTAATAGACAAATAATAATCTAACCTTAATTAATCATCAAATAGAAATGGGAGTTCCTCCTTCACAACCAGAATAAAATGTACAGTCTTAAATCACAACCAGAATAAAACGTATAGTCTTGACAATCTGTCAAACAAAACTGCCACTCAACACATACAGTAACCTAACCTTAACCCAGTACAGGGGGAGGGTACTATCCTAACCCAGTACAGGGGGGAGGGTACTATCCTAACCCAGTACAGGGGGCAGGGTACTATCCTAACCCAGTACAGGGGGCAGGGTACTATCCTAACCCAGTACAGGGGGGAGGGTACTATCCTAACCCAGTACAGGGGAGGTACTATCCTAACCCAGTAGGGGGGGAGGGTACTATCCTAACCCAGTACAGGGGGAGGGTACTATCCTAACCCAGTACAGGGGGAGGGTACTATCCTAACCCAGTACAGGGGAGGGTACTATCCTAACCCAGTACAGGGGAGGGTACTATCCTAACCCAGTACAGGGGAGGGTACTATCCTAACCCAGTACAGGGGAGGGTACTATCCTAACCCAGTACAGGGGAGGCACCATCCTAACCCAGTACAGGGGGAGGGTACTATCCTAACCCAGTACAGGGAGGGCGCAATCCTGCACAATAAAAAACATTTTGGAAGGAAGATAAAAATAAGACTGAACAAATTTGATTATGAGGTTCAATGTTTTACATGACAATGCATGTTAAAACATTGCAGATGAACCATGCTGGTGCCTTTCCCTACTGGACTAACTGGAACTTCCTGTACCCTGTCATGTGACTATGGAATTTCCTGTATCTGTGGTACACGTGTGTGTGTGTGTGTGCGCGTGCCTGCGTGCGCTATTGGACCATGGCATTATCCCAAGGCATTAGTGTTAGCTAGGTTTACGTGTAGGTTTAGTTTTAGTGCTAGGTTTAAGCTTAGGTTAAGTGCTAGGTTTTAGGGTTAGGTTTAGGCGTAGGGTTGCTCTGTACAGATGGCTTTAGTGAAATAGCACCGTCTTCTGTGTAAAAATACTGTTCTGAACCTTTTACTCTGCCTTAGAGCATCACAGATAGGTATAAAATCCATACAAACCAGTAGCTAGGGATATTAGAAAACATATACTGGAAACTTTCCTGTCAACATTGCTTAAAATTCATATAAAACATGTATACTAGTGAGGTTCATTCGAGGTCTTCCTGACAGAATAAACTAATTTAGGCCAAAGATTTACACACATAGTAATGTAGCAGACTAACAAGGTAATTTGGTAGACAAACAGGGTAATGTAGTATACTAACATGATAATGCAGTAGACTAACATGGTAATGTAGTAAACAAATAGGTTAGACAACAGGGTAATGTATTAGACTAACATGGTAGTGTAGTAGACTAACATGATAGATAAACAATGTAGTAGATAACAGGTTAGACAGCAATGTAGTAGACTAACAGGGCAGATAACATGGCAATGTAGTAGACTAACAGGTTAGACAACAGGGTAATGTAGTAGACTAACAGGGCAGATAACACATGGCAATGTAGTAGACTAACAGGGCAGGGTAATGATAGACTAACAGGGGATAACAATGTAGTAGACTAACAGGGCAGATAACATGGCAATGTAGTAGACTAACAGGATAATGTATTAAACTAACAGGGTAGACTAACAGGGTAGTGTAGTAGACTAATAGGGTAGACTAACATGGTAATGTAGTAGACTAACAGACAATAGGGTAATGTAGAAGACTAACAGGGTAGGGTAGGATACTAACAGGGTAATGTAGGAGACTAACATAGCAATGTAGTAGACAAACAGGGTAAGGCAGGAGACTAACGTAGTAGACTAACATGTTAGACTTACATGGCAATGTAGTACACTAACAGGGTAGACAGCATGGTAATGTAGAGGACGAGCAGAGTAGTGTAGTGGACTAACATGGTAATATAGTAGACTAACAGGGTAGACTAACATAGTAAGGTAGTAGAATAACAGGGTAGATGGGTAGACTAACATAGTAACGTAGTAGACTAACAGGGTAATGTAATAGACTGACAGGGTAGACTAACATGGAAATGTAGTAGACTAACAGGGTAATTATTATACTGACAAGGTAGACTAACAGGGTAATGTAATAGACGAACATGGTAATGTAGTAGACTAACACGGCAATGTAGTAGACTGACACGGTAATGTAGTAGACTAACAGGGTAATGTAGTAGACTAACACGGTAATGTAGTAGACTAACATGGTAATGTAGTAGACTAACAGTGTAATGTAGTAGACTAACATTGTAATGTAGTAGACTAACACGGTAATGTAGTAGACTAACACGGTAATGTAGTAGACTGACACGGTAATGTAGTAGACTAACAGTGTAATGTAGTAGACTAACAGGGTAATGTAGTAGACTAACATGGTAATGTAGTAGACTAACATGTTAACAATTAAGTCTCATCCACCACTTCTCATCCTTCCCTAAACAGAATAAAGTTGTTATGAAACACAACATTTTATTTAAATATATCTAATCCTAATAAACATTTATCATCAATTTCATTATTGGAAAATATGTCGACATTGTAGATATTTCGATGGAGGAGGTATTTTCTTGTATATTCATAAAAGTTAATACTAAATGCTCAACTCCATGTGATGCTGTCTTTGGAAAATAGATGTCTGAAAGCATACTGCCACTGGTGTTGCCAGGTTACAGCCACTGGTGTTGCCAGGTTACAGCCACTGGTGTTGCCAGGTTACAGCCACTGGTGTTGCCAGGTTACAGCCACTGGTGCTGCCAGAATACCTCCAGAGGATTAGGGTTCAGGTGTGACAGCCCTTCAGTGATATCAGGGGTTAGAGGTTCAGTTGTCCAGCAGTTGTCGGAGTGCTCTCTCAATGTTCATGCGGTGCCCGACTCGTGTCACGCCTAGTTCAGCGAAGTCATCCTTGGTGAGGGCAGGGAGGTGGGAACCCTCAATCTCATGCTCCTGGAAGCGGGCACGATGCTCTGCCAAACCAACACTCTCCAGCCAGTCTCCCACATCATACTTACTCCACAGAGCTAGAGGGCGTTGGCGCCACGGCCGCAGGGCGAGCAAGGGGGAGCCCAGTACGGGGGAGGGGCAGGGGAGGCGTGGGGGAGGGGGAGGGCGAGCGGGAACGGGTTCGAGCGCTGGCACTCCGCATTACGAAGCGGACCTCCTTGGGCTCCGAAGGCAAGCTGAGGCTAGACGACTTGAGGATGGTGTGGTGGTGATGGGAGGAGCTAAGGCCAAAGCCCCGCCCAGGACTGACCTCTGACCTGTCTGGTGAGAGGACAGGGGCAGGTGAGGGGGAGGGGCTGGGACTGCGGCGAGGTGTGATTGGGTAGCGGCTCCCCGGGCGGACTGTGTAGGTGGTGCCACCAAAACCTCTCTGGGAGATGGTGTGGACATCCCCAAGACTACTAAACAACCTGAGAGAGATGGAGAGGGACAGGGAGATGGAGAGGGAGATGGAGGGGGAGAGGGACAGGGAGATGGAGGGGGAGAGGGACAGGGAGATGGAGGGGGAGAGGGACAGATGGAGATGGAGGGGACAGGGACAGGGAGATGGAGGGAAAGAAGGACAGGGAGATGGAGGGGGAGAGGGACAGGGAGATGGAGGGAAAGAAGGACAGGGAGATGGAGGGAAGGAAGGACAGGGAGATGGAGAGGGACAGGGACAGGGAGATGGAGGAAAGAAGGACAGGGAGATGGAGGGAAGGAAGGACAGGGAGATGGAGGAAAGAAGGACAGGGAGATGGAGGGAAAGAAGGACAGGGAGATGGAGGGAAGGAAGGACAGGAGATGGAGAGGGACAGGGACAGGGACAGGGACAGGGAGGGAAGGAAGGACAGGGAGATGGAGAGGGACAGGGACAGGGAGATGGAGGGAAAGAAGGACAGGGAGATGGAGGGAAAGAAGGACAGGGAGATGGAGGACAGGGAGAAGGGGACAGGGACAGGGAGATGGAGGGGGAGAGGGACAGGGAGATGGAGGAAAGAAGGACAGGGAGATGGAGGGAAAGAAGGACAGGAAGATGGGGGAGAGGGACAGGGAGATGGAGGGGGACAGGGACAGGAGATGGAGGGGGAGAGGGACAGGGAGATGGAGGGAAAGAAGGACAGGAAGATGGAGGGACAGAGGAAAGATAAAGCAACAACTGAACAGAGTTTAGCATCAAAACTACACATTTATTAGAGTTGTTAACTACTGCAGAATATTAATAACCCAACGAGAGTCATGACCTAAAGAAGAATAGTCTATTGAAGGAAGTCAGTCTCATCCATGCTGCAGCCAGTGACCTGTTAAGCACACATTCACCCACATCAGACATTAGGCAGTCCCTCCAGGATTCTGCGATCGCATAATTCAAAGCAAAATCAACCAAACCACTTATATTAATCAAAATCTCACAAATTGTGACCAAACACTGCACTCTTACCGCATAAAAGCATCCAATCAAAGAGGCTTCGCAATTTCGACCAGTTTTACAGCTTAAAACAGCCTGATCAAACCACATGCCATCAAACGTGTTCCCCGTCAGAATGTGACGGTTTATAGATTACAACTGACAGGCAGAACAATGAACAGGAATCCATTTAATTTACAAACAAAAATCACAGCTAAAGATCATGCAAAACTATTTCAAAATGTTCTACATGAAAGTGGGGGAAATAGTTTTGCTCTCCGTGCAAAATTGTGCTGGAACACAGGAGAAAGTCACTTCAACACAGGAGAAAGTCACTTCAACACAGGAGAAAGTCACTTCAACACAGGAGAAAGTCACTTCACTTCAAGAATGACTTACAGTTAGTGCATTCATCTTAACATCTTACATACCAAGCATAAATTAAGTTCCCTACAGGTTATAGTAAAGAGGAGAAGCCCCCAGTCCTACCTACCTTCAAAAACACTATTGTAAATACTACAGTATACCACATTCTGCAAAAATGACAGTATACCACAGTCCACAAACACACTACTGTAAATACTACAGTTTACCACAGTCCACAAAAACCCCACGGTAAATACTACAGTATACCACAGTCCACAAAAACACTACTGTAAATACTACAGTTTACCACAGTCCACAAAAACACCACGGTAAATACTACAGTATACCACAGTCCACAAATACACTACTGTAAATACTACAGTATAAACTGGGTGTTTTGAGCCCTGAATTCTGATTGGCTGAAACACATGCTATATCAGACCGTATACCACTGGTATGACAAACCATTTAGTTTTACTGCTCTAATTACATTGGTAACAAGTTTATAATAGCAATAAAGCATCTCGGGGGTTTGTGATATATATACCACGGCTAAGGGCTGTGTACAGGCACTCCGCATTGTGTCGTGAATAAGAACAGTCTGACATAACTTATCAAAACCTGTAATAATATGGTCATAAACCTGTTGTGACATATATTGAGTTATTTTACGGCTGGTTATGACACCTACATAAGAGTGTCAAAACCCACCACATAATACAAAACATTTCATTACGCCATTGATGTCAGACATGCAGGGAACCACAATGCTCTGTTGCTGAATGACTGGGGTAAATGTTGCTAATGACTGGGCTAAATGTTGCTGATGACTGGGGTAAATGTTGCTGATGACTGGGGTAAATGTTGCTGAATGACTGGGGTAAATGTTGCTGAATGACTGGGGTAAATGTTGCTAATGACTGGGGTAAATGTTGCTGAATGACTGGGCTAAATGTTGCTAATGACTGGGGTAAATGTTGCTGAATGACTGGGCTAAATGTTGCTGAATGACTGGGCTAAATGTTGACTGGGGTAAATGTTGCTAATGACTGGGCTAAATGTTGCTGAATGACTGGGGTAAATGTTGCTGATGACTGGGGTAAATGTTGCTGATGACTGGGGTAAATGTTGCTGATGACTGGGGTAAATGTTGCTGATGACTGGGGTAAATGCTGCTGATGACTGGGGTAAATGTTGCTGATGACTGGGGTAAATGTTGCTGATGACTGGGGTAAATGCTGCTGATGACTGGCGTAAATGCTGCTGATGACTGGGGTAAATGCTGCTGAATGACTGGGGTAAATGTTGCTGATGACTGGGGTAAATGTTGCTGAATGACTGGGGTAAATGTTGCTGATGACTGGGGTAAATGTTGCTGATGACTGGGGTAAATGTTGCTGATGACTGGGGTAAATGTTGCTGATGACTGGGGTAAATGCTGCTGAATGACTGGGGTAAATGTTGCTGATGACTGGGGTAAATGTTGCTGATGACTGGGGTAAATGTTGCTGATTACTGGGGTAAATGTTGCTGAATGACTGGGGTAAATGTTGCTGATGATGGGTAAATGTTGCTGAATGACTGGGGTAAATGTTGCTGATGACTGGGGTAAATGTTGCTGGATTACTGGGGTAAATGCTGGGGCAGATTTCAGGAGCAGGACAAGACACCCTCTTATTTAGTTATTTTTTAATACTTTTTGTGTAGTACTTCTTACACCTTTTACTCCCCAATTTTCAGTCTTGTATCATCGCTGCAATGCCCATATGGACTCGAGAGGGGTGAAGTTTAAGAGCCATGCCGAAACACGACCCTGCCAAGCCGCACTGCTTCTTGACACACTGCTCGCCTAAACTGGAAGCCAGCCACACCAATGTCGTGGAGGAAACATCGTACAACTGGAAACCATGTCAGCATGCATGCGCCCGGCCAACCACAGGAGTCGCTAGAGTGCGTTGGGACAAGGACGTCCGGCTGGCCAAACCCTCCCCTAATCCGGACAATGTTGGGCCAATTGTCCGTCACCTCATGGGTCTCCCAGTTGTGAACTGGCTGCGACACAGCCCGGGATCGAACCCGGATGCAGTGCCTTAGACCGCTGAGCCACTCGGGAGGCCACACACCCTCTTTTTGACTGATGACTGATATAAGGGCCTGTATGTGATAGGCCTATCTGGCTTATATGATGGTCATAATGATTTTTGACGGTGTCATTACGTGTATTTTCTACAAGTCATTCAAAATATAATGGAAAAAAACATGAGTAAAGAATTAAGTACAACAACTGATTTAAGAAACAAACTTTCAAAAAAAGGAGACGTCTTGGCAGGGAAAAACTAATTTGAATAAATGTGGGTTTTGACACTCTCCTGTAGGTGTCATAAAATAACGCAATGTATGTCACAAAAGGTGTAAATATATGGGTCATGACAGTGATATGACATTATTATGACATGTTATGTCAGCTGTTATAATATATTATGACATGGTTATGACTGTGTCATAACATATGACACAGGGTGTCAGGTAAAGTGTTACCTAAATTACTATAGTAAATACTACAGTTTTCTTTAACTACAGTATTTATACTATAACTGTGAAACTGTGAAAACTACAATATACTACAGTAAATATGACAGTATTTATACCAAAGTATACTAAAGTATTTTTTCATGTACGAGAACCGAGCACATAAATGTTTATTGATGTATATGAAATATTTTAAAAAACATTGCAAAATGTCAGTAAAACGCCGCTAAATCATTGGGGCCGGCGGATATCACAACAACAAACATCACAAAACCTTGGAGGAACTGACTAGAGCACTAGTCTAGAGAGACAGTTATCATTAGGGCACTAGTCTAGAGAGACAGTTATCATTAGGGCACTAGTCTAGAGAGACAGTTATCATTAGGGCACTAGTCTAGAGAGACAGTTATCATTAGGGCACTAGTCTAGAGAGACAGTTATCATTAGGGCACTAGTCTAGAGAGACAGTTATCATTAGGGCACTAGTCTAGAGAGACAGTTATCATTAGGGCACTAGTCTAGAGAGACAGTTATCATTAGGGCACTAGTCTAGAGAGACAGTTATCATTAGGGCACTAGTCTAGAGAGACAGTTATCATTAGGGCACTAGTCTAGAGAGACAGTTATCATTAGGGCACTAGTCTAGAGAGACAGTTATCATTAGGGCACTAGTCTAGAGAGACAGTTATCATTAGGGCACTAGTCTAGAGAGACAGTTATCATTAGGCACTAGTCTAGAGAGACAGTTATCATTAGGGCACTAGTCTAGAGAGACAGTTATCATTAGGCACTAGTCTAGAGAGACAGTTATCATTAGGCACTAGTCTAGAGAGACAGTTATCATTAGGGCACTAGTCTAGAGAGACAGTTATCATTAGGGCACTAGTCTAGAGAGACAGTTATCATTAGGGCACTAGTCTAGAGAGACAGTTATCATTAGGGCACTAGTCTAGAGAGACAGTTATCATTAGGGTACTAGTCTAGAGAGACAGTTATCATTAGGCACTAGTCTAGAGAGACAGTTATCATTAGGGCACTAGCGAGAGGGGTTATCTTTAGGGGCACTAGTCTAGAGAGAGTTATCATTAGAGCACTAGTCTAGGTTTTCATTAGGGCACTAGTCTAGAGAGACAGTTATCATTAGAGCACTACTTAGAGATAGTTATCATTAGGGCACTAGTCTAGAGAGACAGTTATCATTAGGGCACTAGTCTAGAGAGACAGTTATCATTAGGGCACTAGTCTAGAGAGACAGTTATCATTAGGGCACTAGTCTAGAGAGACAGTTATCATTAGGGCACTAATCTAGAGAGAGAGTTATCATCAGAGCAGTAGTCTAGAGAGGTTATCTTTAGGGGCACTAGTCTAGAGAGAGGTTATCATTAGGGCACTAGTCTAGAGAGACAGTTACCATTAGGGCACTAGTTAAAGAGACAGTTATCATTAGAGCACTAGTTAAAGCGACAGTTATCATTATGGCACTAGTTAAAGAGACAGTTATCATTAGGGCACTAGTTAAAGATATAGTTATCATTAGGGAACTAGTTAAAGAGACAGTTATCATTAGGGCACTAGTTAAAGAGACAGATATCATTAGGGAACTAGTTAAAGAGACAGTTATCATTAGGGCACTAGTTAAAGAGACAGATATCATTAGGGCACTAGTTAAAGAGACAGCTATCATTAGGGCACTAGTTAAAGAGACAGCTATCATTAGGGCACTAGTTAAAGAGACAGCTATCATTAGGGCACTAGTTAAAGAGACAGATATCATTAGGGCACTAGTTAAAGAGACAGATATCATTAGGGCACTAGTTAAAGAGACAGATATCATTAGGGCACTAGTTAAAGAGACAGTTATCATTAGGGCACTAGTTAGAGATAGATTATCATTAGGGCACTAGTCTAGAGAGACAGTTATCATTATGGCACTAGTTAAAGAGACAGTTATCATTATGGCACCAGTAAAAGAGACAGTTGTCTTTAGAACACTACTTTACTTTAGAGAGGAAAGAGTTTTCATCAGGCTACTGGTGTAGCAAATAGAGAGTTAGTTCATGTTAGTTTATTATGTAGATAGCAAGAGGCGGTGTTTACCCAGCAATCTAAAACCTACGCTTTACTCTCTCCATTGTCTTGGCGACATCTGCAAGAACACAGAGAAATACATGCTAACTCTGTTGTTACCTAGAACACAGAAATACATGCTAACTCTATTGTTACCTAGAACACAGAAATACATGCTAACTCTGTTGTTACCTAGAACACAGAGAAATACATGCTAACTCTGTTGTTACCTAGAACACAGAGAAATACATGCTAACTCTGTTGTTACCTAGAACACAGAGAAATACATGCTAACTCTGTTGTTACCTAGAACACAGAAATACATGCTAACTCTGTTGTTACCTAGAACACAGAAATACATGCTAACTCTATTGTTACCTAGAACACAGAAATACATGCTAACTCTGTTGTTACCTAGAACACAGAGAAATACATGCTAACTCTGTTGTTACCTAGAACACAGAGAAATACATGCTAACTCTGTTGTTACCTAGAACACAGAGAAATACATGCTAACTCTGTTGTTACCTAGAACACAGAAATACATGCTAACTCTGTTGTTACCTAGAACACAGAAATACATGCTAACTCTATTGTTACCTAGAACACAGAAATACATGCTCACTGTGCTGTTACCTAGAACACAGAGAAATACATGCTCACTGTGCTGTTACCGAGAACACAGAGAAACCACATGCTAGCTGTGAAATGACCTATGACACAGAGAAACCACATTCTCACTGTGCTGTTACCTAGAACACAGAGAAATACATGCTCACTCTGCTGTTACCTCGTGGAATATATTAATGCAGTGAGGTTACCTTGCTCCGCCCACAGGGGACCTGTGTCCAGGGTCCAGCAGTCCTGCAGGCTCCTCTCCGAGTGAGTGGGAGTCTTTACTGAGTAACTGGAGACGTGAGGCCAGCTCCAGCCCACCACCCCCCACGACAGTTGGCCTGCCCTCCTCAGGGCTACTCTGCCTGGGTCGAGACTCGGACACCTCCCCCCAAAGTTTAGATCTCCTCTGTAACACACAACAATCAACAAACCAATATCAACAACAACTGGAAAGAAAGAGCAAAGTCATGCGACTGAAATCCATGAACACCAAAAAGGTGGCATTTTTAGTAGTAGCAGTGCACCACATTAAAGGAGTATGTTACTGGATAATACAGTAGGAAATGGGGTTAGGGCATATCAATGACCCAAGCCCAGTTCATTTAATCCCTAACATTGTGTCGCTGAGTTGCCGTAATGCTGCAGCAAATGTACATTATACCCTTATATGTCCCTCTTACTGCCCTGAATGTCTCTGCTGATCCTACAGCTATTGTATGCAGTAATCATGTATGATTTGTTCAGGGGCAGAACGACAGATATGTATGTTGTCAGCTTGGGAATTTGAACTTTCAACCTTTTAGTTACTAGTCCAACGCTCTAACCACTAGGCTACCCTGCTGCCCCAATTATAGTCTGCTGCTGGAAAACGTATGTGCTATAAATAGATAGATAAATAGTTACCTGTAAAACAGAACACAGAGGGTGTTCTTTAATGGAAGCCTCTCCAACATTATCCAGGTAGAATCAGGAATTCCCCAGGGCAGCTGTCTAGGCTCTTACTTTTTCTATTTAATTTTTTAACCTTTATTTAACTAGGCAAGTCAGTTAAGAACAAATTCTTATTTATAATGATGGCCTACACCAGCCAAATGCGGACAATGCTGGGCCAATTGTGCGCCGCCCTACGGGACTCCCAATCACGGCCGGTTGTGATACAGCCTGGATTCGAAACAGGGTGTCTGAAATGACGCCTTTTGCACTGAGCTGCAGTGCCTTAGACCGCTATGCCAATCTCACTAATGACATGCCACTCACTGGCTTACAGTACTGCAACACTTAAAGAGCTACAGGGTGTTTCAGAAAAGTTGGCAAGAAATAAGTTAGCTCTAAATATTTCAAAAACTAAAAGTATTGTATTTGAGAAATTATTCACTAAACCCTTAACCACAACTAAATCTTGTTTTCTTGCACCTGGACTACTGTTCAGTCATGCGTTCAGGTGTTCGAGATCCGAGAAACATCGGAAATTACTATTGGCTCAGAACAGGGCAGCACGGCTGGCTCTTAAATGAACACAGAGAGCTAACATCCTAGCATGTCAATCTCTCCTGGCTCAAAGTAGGGGACAGATTGACTTCATCAATATTTGTTTTTGTAAGAAGTATTGACATTCTGAATGCACTGAGCTGTCTGTTTAAACTACTAGCGCACAGCTCGGACACCCATTCATACCCTACAAGACATGCCACCAGAGGTCTCTTCACAGTCCCTAAGTCCAGAACAGACTATGGGAGGTGCACAGTACTAGATAGAGTCATGACTACATGGAACTATATTCCACATCAGGTATCTGATGCCACCAGAGGTCTCTTCACAGTCCCTAAGTCCAGAACAGACTATGGGAGGGTCATAGTCCTAAATAGAGCCATGACTACATGGACCTATATTCGATGTCAGGTATCTGATGCCAGCAGAGGTCTTTTCACAGTCCCTAAGTCCAGAACAGACAATGGGAGGGGCATAGTACTATATAGAGCCATGCCTACATGGACCTATATTCCATGTCAGGTATCTGATGCCAGCAGAGGTCTCTTCACAGTCCCTAAGTCCAGAACAGACTATGGGAGGGGCATAGTCCTACATAGAGACATGCCAACATGGACCTATATTCCATGTCAGGTATCTGATGCCACCAGAGGTCTCTTCACAGTGCCTAAGTCCAGAACAGACTATGGGAGGGGCATAGTCCTACATAGAGCCATGACTACATGGACCTATATTCCACATCAGGTATCTGATGCCAGCAGTAGAATCATATTTTTAAATCGAATAAAGATACACCTTTTGGAACATCGAGGACTGTGAACAGACACACACACAGGCACAGACACACAAACACATGATAACACACACATGTACACATTCATTTTGTATTGTAAATATGTGGTAGTAGAGTAGTGGCCTTAGAGCACACACTGTGTTGTGAAATGTAATGGCATACTAACATACTATACTAAGTACAATAACATTATTGTCATTATTGTTTTGTACTTAGTATAGTATGTTAGTATGCCATTACATGGGAGGGGCATAGTACTATATAGAGCCATGACTACATGGACCTATATTCCAGATACCGGTTTTGTCATTATTGATATAGTGTCCACTCTATAACACTTCTTCCCCCCTTAATTTCAATCCCCCCTGTGAGGAAAGAACATCAGATTAACAAGTAAACCACGTTTTCTTTTCAACACTTTAGAACTTCTGCTAGTGGTACTGTAATTGTAAACAAACAAAAAATGACAGTCATTATTTATTTTCAACAAAGTCTGCTGTTCCAAACAAACGCTAACACCACAAGCCTCTCAGTCTCAACTACAGAGTTAGTCTTTCAGGAAGCTTGTGGCTGTATTCTGCGCAGTACTCCTGCTGTGCCACGAAGGCGTCTCCCAGTGGAGCAGGTTGGGTGTTTGTGAAAGAAAGTCCATCATCCTCTGCAGGAACCACTGAATGCCCTTGCTCCTCACATACTGTTTCCTGTAGGGTTTCAACTTGTATACTACCCGCCGTGGTTCTGTCTGCAACCGTGGCCTTTTCTTTGTCATAGCGCAGGCAGATGTGGTCCTTGTGTCTGCGTATGACTCGACCATCAGTCAGTTTGACCACAGAGGAGACTGGACAGCTCTGACTCAGAATGATACCTTGCAACTAACGCTGGCTGCTTGTGAAGTTCTGGATAGAGACAGTGTCATTGGGTTTTAACTGTCTGCCTCGCGTGGTGGTCATGTCTCTCTTTTCGTTTCTCCTCCTTACGTTCCACTTGTGCTTTGATGTCCGGACTCGGTAGATCAAGGTGAGCTTTTGGCTTTTTGCCCATCAACATCTCAACTGGAGCTTGACCTGTTGTTGTTTGTGGCATGATGCGGTACTGGAACAAGAACCCGAGAGAGCTTAGTTGTGATGGTTCCCCCAGTCATCTTTTTGAGCCCCTCTTTCAGTGTCTGCACAGCCCGCTCCACTAAGTCGTTCGAGGCCGTGTGGTTGCGATTGCATTGTCTGTGGACCTATTGGGGCGGTAAGCAAATTGGAGTGGGTCTAGGGTGTCATGTAGGGTGGAGGTGATATGATCCTTGACTAGTCTCTCAAAGCACTTCATGATGACGGAAGTGAGTGATACGGGGGCGATAGTCGTATAGCTCAGTTACCTTAGCTTTCTTGGGAACAGGAACAATGGTGGCCCTCTTGAAGCATGTGGGAACAGCAGACTGGGATAGGGATTGATTGAATATGTCCGTAAACACATGCTCTGAGGACGCGGCAAGGGATGCCGTCTGGGCCGGCAGCCTTGCGAGGGTTGACACGTTTAAATGTTTTACTCACATTGGCTGCAGTGAAGGAGAGCCCGCACGTTTTGGTAGCGGGCCGTGTCAGTGGCACTGTATTGTCCTCAAAGCGAGCAAAGAAGGTGTTTAGTTTGCCTGGGAGCAGGACATCGTGGTTCGCGATTTGGCTGGTTTTCTTTTTGTAGTCCGTCATTGACTGTAGACCCTGCCACATACGTCTCGTGTCTGAGCCATTGAATTGCGGCTCTATTTTGTCTCTATACTGATGCTTAGCTTGTTTGATTGCCTTGCGGAGGGAATAGCTACAGTGTTTGTATTCGGTCATGTTTCCGGTTGCCTTGCGATGCACTTGTTAATAAACTCGCTCACCGAATCACCGTACACATCAATGTTAATGTCCGATGCTATCCGTAACATATCCCAGTCCACGTGATCGAAGCAATCTTGAAGTGTGGAATCTAGGTGGTGTGCTGCTGACTCTGGCTTCATTGCTGTGAACTTGTCCTGCCCAGTCTGTCCACCCTCTGGCTTGCTCCTAGGACCCCTGCATGTTTTAGCTAAATGTCTCTTTTTGTTGCAATTGTGGCAGACAGACTCATTGAACTTACAGTTGTTTGTGTTCCCCCACATCTAAAACATTCCCCTGCTTTTTTCCTGCTGCCTCTTTTGTCACCTGCACAACTTACACTGTTGGCCTTTTGAATATTTTTGACATTACTGGTGGCCATCTCCATCCCTTGAGATTGAAAGTCGGTGTGGCTTCACCCAGCAAACGGCGCCGTATGCTGTCCTCATTAATGCCACAGGCTAATCTATCACGGAGCATGTCCTCTAACATAGCCCCAAACTCAGTGTTCACAGAGCTCACGTAATTCAGCAACAGATTGACCTGTTTTCTGAAAATGGCAGTTGAATTTGAATCACTGAAGGCATTGGATTGTGGTGAGTCTGAACAAGAGCAACTCCCAGTGTCCGTGGTGTAGCCAAATTCCTCATTAGCTTGTAGGTTTTAGTCCCACACACACACAAGAGAATAAAGCGCTGTTTAGCCTCATCTGTAATTCCATTTGCCAAGAAAAAGTGTCACAACCATTCCACAAATTCCATCCAGTCCTCATTCTCTTCCACAACCTCAGAGATAGTCCCAAACATTGCCATTATTATGCCAACTTGTCCTTGATCCTCGTTAGCAATTTCCACATGCTGCTGATTGTCACCGTCAGCGTTTCTCTCCAGCGGTGCCTGCTCTCCGTCGCTCATTTATAAGGATCGGCCCCTTTAAAAAAATGTTTTGCCGAAAATGACATACCAAAATCTAAATGCCTGTAGCTCAGGCCCCGAAGCAAGGATATGAATTTTCTTGGTACCATTTGAAAGGAAACACTTTGAAGATTGTGGAAATGTGAAAGGAATGTAGGAGAATATAACACAAAAGATAATACAAAGAAAAAACCAACCCCTTTTTTATATATTTTTTGTACCAACATCTTTGAAATGCCAGAGAAAGGCCATAATGTATTATTACAGCCCAGATGCAATTTAGATATTGGCCACTAGATAGAAGCAGTGTATGTGCAAAGTTCACCTGATCCAATGAACCATTGCATTTCTGTTCAAAGTTTTGTATCAAGACTGCCCAAATGTGCCTAATTTGTTTATTAATAACTTTTCATGCTCCAAACTGTGCACTCTCCTCAAACAATAGCATGGTATTCTTTCTCTGTAATAGCTACTGTACATTGGACACCCTAGATTAACAAGAATTTAAGCTTTCTGCCAATATCAGATATGTCCTGGGAAATGTTCTTGTTACTTACAACCTCATACTAATCGCATTAGCCTACGTTAGCTCAACTGACTACCTCCACTGTTTCTTAGCTAGCTAGCACATCGCCCTGTACATGCTGATCAAGTGTTATCCTTCACCAAACAGATGTAGTAACTTGACAAGGAATGCCCACATGCAATTCAATATTACTGGAAGAGGTATCGATGTGGGAATGGGTCAGGGTTACCTGGAAATGGTATCGATGTGGGTTTGGGTCAGGGTTACCTGGAAGTGGTATCGATGTGGGTTTGGGTCCGGGTTACCTGGAAGTGGTATCAATGTGGGTTTGGGTCAGGGTTACCTGGAAGAGGTATCGATGTGGGTTTGGGTCAGGGTTACCTGGAAGAGGTATTGATGTGGGTTTGGGTCATGGTTACCTGGAAGAGGTATCGATGTGGGTTTGGGTCAGGGTTACCTGGAAGTGGTATCGATGTGGGTTTGGGTCAGGGTTACCTGGAAGAGGTATCGATGTGGGAATGGGTCAGGGTTACCTGGAAGTGGTATCGATGTGGGTTTGGGTCAGGGTTACCTGGAAGTGGTATCGATGTGGGAATGGGTCAGGGTTACCTGGAAGTGTGGGTTTGGGTCAGGGTTACCTGGAAGAGGTATCGATGTGGGAATGGGTCAGGGTTACCTGGAAGTGGTATCGATGTGGGAATGGGTCAGGGTTACCTGGAAGTGTGGGTTTGGGTCAGGGTTACTTGGAAGAGGTATCGATGTGGGTCAGGGTTACTTGGAAGAGGTATCGATGTGGGTTTGGGTCAGGGTTACCTGGAAGAGGTATCGATGTGGGTTTGGGTTACCTGGAAGAGGTATCGATGTGGGTTTGGGTTACCTGGAAGAGGTATCGATGTGGGTCAGGGTTACCTGGAAGAGGTATCGATGTGGGAATGGGTCAGGGTTACCTGGAAATGGTATCGATGTGGGTTTGGGTCAGGGTTACCTGGAAGAGGTATCGATGTGGGTTTGGGTCAGGGTTACCTGGAAGAGGTATCGATGTGGGTTTGGGTCAGGGTTACCTGGAAGAGGTATCGATGTGGGAATGGGTCAGGGTTACCTGGAAGTGGTATCGATGTGGGAATGGGTCAGGGTTACCTGGAAGTGTGGGTTTGGGTCAGGGTTACCTGGAAGAGGTATCGATGTGGGTCAGGGTTACCTGGAAGAGGTATCGATGTGGGTCTGGGTTACCTGGAAGAGGTATCGATGTGGGTCTGGGTTACCTGGAAGAGGTATCGATGTGGGTCTGGGTTACCTGGAAGAGGTATCGATGTGGGTCTGGGTTACCTGGAAGAGGTATCGATGTGGGTCTGGGTTACCTGTAAGAGGTATCGATGTGGGTCTGGGTTACCTGGAAGAGGTATCGATGTGGGTCTGGGTTACCTGGAAGAGGTATCGATGTGGGTTTGGGTCAGGGTTACCTGGAAGAGGTATCGATGTGGGAATGGGTCAGGGTTACCTGGAAGTGGTATCGATGTGGGAATGGGTCAGGGTTACCTGGAAGTGTGGGTTTGGGTCAGGGTTACCTGGAAGAGGTATCGATGTGGGTCAGGGTTACCTGGAAGAGGTATCGATGTGGGTCTGGGTTACCTGGAAGAGGTATCGATGTGGGTCTGGGTTACCTGGAAGAGGTATCGATGTGGGTCTGGGTTACCTGGAAGAGGTATCGATGTGGGTCTGGGTTACCTGGAAGAGGTATCGATGTGGGTCTGGGTTACCTGTAAGAGGTATCGATGTGGGTCTGGGTTACCTGGAAGAGGTATCGATGTGGGTCTGGGTTACCTGGAAGAGGTATCGATGTGGGTTTGGGTCAGGGTTACCTGGAAGAGGTATCGATGTGGGTCAGGGTTACCTGGAAGAGGTATCGATGTGGGTCAGGGTTACCTGGAAGAGGTATCGATGTGGGTCAGGGTTACCTGGAAGAGGTATCGATGTGGGTCAGGGTTACCTGGAAGAGGTATCGATGTGGGTCAGGGTTACCTGGGAGAGGTATCGATGTGGGTCAGGGTTACCTGGAAGAGGTATCGATGTGGGTTTGGTTCAGGGTTACCTGGAAGAGGTATCGATGTGGGTTTGGGTCAGGGTTACCTGGAAGAGGTATCGATGTGGGTTTGGTTCAGGGTTACCTGGAAGAGGTATCGATGTGGGTCAGGGTTACCTGGAAGAGAGGTGTCAGGGTCTGGTCGTCGCCATGGTGGAACAGGGCTACTCATTTCTCATAACTGGAGATTCTCTTTTCTCCGTCTCTCACCTGTCCATCTCCTCATTTAAATTCCATGTTGTCACTGTCTCCTGTCCACTCAAGCTTAACATTATTGTCATCTATCATCCACCAGGTGCCCTTGGAAAGTTCCTCAATGAGCCTGGAACATTCATAAGCTCCTTTCCTGACGATGGCTCACTGCTCTTCGTTTTGGAGACATCAACCTCTCTCTGAGTGCCTTCGATGAATTTCTATCCAACTCTTTCTTTCCCCTCCTTGCCTCTTTTGACCTCACCGTTTCCCAGTCCCCTCCCACTTTCCCAGTCGCCTCCCACTTTCACAGTCCCCTCCCACTCCCACAAGGCAGGCAATACACTTGACCTCATCTTTACTAGAGGCTGTTCGCCTACTAATCTCACTGCAACACCCCTCCAGGTCTCTGTTCGCCTACTAATCTCACTGCAACACCCCTCCAGGTCTCTGTTCGCCTACTAATCTCACTGCAACACCCCTCCAGGTCTCTGTTTGCCTACTAATCTCACTGCAACGCCCCTCCAGGTCTCTGATCGCCTATTAATCTCACTGCAACACCCCTCCAGGTCTCTGTTCGCCTACTAATCTCACTGCAACACCCCTCCAGGTCTCTGTTCGCCTACTAATCTCACTGCAACACCCCTCCAGGTCTCTGTTAGCCTACTAATCTCACTGCAACACCCCTCCAGGTCTCTGTTCGCCTACTAATCTCACTGCAACACCCCTCCAGGTCTCTGTTAGCCTACTAATCTCACTGCAACACCCCTCCAGGTCTCTGTTCGCCTACTAATCTCACTGCAACACCCCTCCAGGTCTCTGTTCGCCTACTAATCTCACTGCAACGCCCCTCCAGGTCTCTGATCACTACTTTGTTTCCTTTTCTGTCTCCCTTTCCTCCAAACCCTTGTGACTCAGCCCCTACCCAGATGGTCATTGTCCATCACAATCTTTGCTCTCTCTCTCCCACTACTCTCTCCTCTTCTAGCCTATAATATCTCCCTTCTGCTAAATCCTTCTCCATCCTGTCTCCTAACTCTGCCTCTTCGACCCTACTCTCCTCCCTTTCTGAATGCTTTGACTCACACTGTCCTCTTTCCTCCCGGCCGGCTCGGCCCCCCCTCCTGCTCCATGGCTGAGTGACTCATTGCGAGTTTACAGAATAGGGCTTCAGGCAGCGGAGCAAAAAAGGAGGTAAACTAAACATCCGTTCACTCCCTCCTTTCTACCTTCTCTTTCTCGGTATCTGCTGCTAAAGACCCTTTCTACTAAATGGCAAACTTCTGCCTTTAACCCTGGGAAACTATTTTCCACATCCTCCCTCCTTAATCCTCTACCTCCTCCCTCTATGCGGACAACTTTGTCAACCACTTTGAAAAGAAGGTTGACTTCATCACTTCCTCATTCACTCAGCCTATAGAGTTCTCTGGTCCCACTCACACAGAACTACTCTACACCTTGACCCCTTTCTCTCCTCTTTCTCTAGATGAAATACTGCAATTAGTGAGGTCTGGCCACCTGACAACCTGCCTGTTCAACCCCATCCCCTCCTCCCTTCTCCAGACCATCTCTGGAGACCTTCTCCCATTCCTCTTCCCTGACCACCTTCCCCCCTCTGACTTCAAAATGGCCCTAGTCGCTGTGGAGAGGATCTGTGTTTGCACAATGTACTCTCACTACTGGTGTCCCCCAGGGCTCGGTTCTAGGCCCTCTCCTCTTCTCTCTATAAAGCAAGTCACTCAGCTCTGTCATATCCTCTCATTGGTCTGTCCTATCACTGCTATGAGGATGACACTTAACTACTTTTCTCCTTCCCCCTTCTGACACCCAGGTGGCAACACGCATCTCTGCGTGCCTGGCAGATATCTCAGCTTGGATGTCGGCCCTCCATCTCAAGCTCAACAAAACAGAGCTGCCTTCCCGCTCAAAGACCTCGCCATCATGGGTGACAACTCTACAGTGTCACCCTCCCAGAGTGCAAAGAACTTTGGCGTGACCCTGGACAACACACTGTCGTTATCTGCAAAGATCAAAGCAGTGACTCACTCCTGCAGAGTCATGCTTTACAACATCCGTAGAGTATGACCCTACCTCACACAGGAAGCTGTGCAGTTCCTAATCCAGGCACTTGTCATCTCTCGTCTGGACTACTGCAACTCTCTCTCGTCTGGGCTCCCTGCTTGTGCCATCAAATCCCAGCAACTTATCCAGAACGCTGCAGCCCACCTGGTGTTCAACCTTCCCAAGTTCTCCCATGTTACCCCGCTCCTCTGCACGCTTCACTGGCTTCCAGTCGAAGCTCGCATCCACTACAAGACCATGGTGCTTGCCTACAGAGCAGCAAGAGGAACTGACCCTCCCTACGTTCAGGCTACGCTCAAATCCTACACCCCAACTCGAACATTCCTTTCTGCCACCTCAGGTCTCTTGGCCATCCGACCCCTACAGGAGGGCATCTCCCGCTCAGCCCAGTCCAAGCTCTTCTCTGTCCTGGCACCCCAATGGTGGAAACAGCTTCCCCCTGAAGCTAGGACAGCAGAGTCCCTGCCCATCTCCCGAAAGCCCCTGAAATCCTACCTCTTCAAAGAGTATTTTATATAATCCCACTCACCTCGAATCCCCCTTATACTTGCACTTGACTCCTTCTCGCTAACTTTGCTGATAGCCAATGTATTGAGTAAACATGTTCTTTCTATGCCTGTGATATGTGGTTGTCCCACCTAGATATCTTCAGATGAATGCACTAACTGTAAGTCACTCTGGACTGTCTACTAAATAACTCAAATGTAAAATGAAATGTCGGGGTCAGTTACCTGAAGAGGTAGGGTGGGTTAGGGTCAGGGTTACCTGGAAGAGGTAGGGTGGGTTAGGGTCAGGGTTACCTGGAAGAGGTAGGGTGGGTTAGGGTCAGGGTTACCTGGAAGAGGTAGGGTGGGTTAGGGTCAGGGTTACCTGAAGAGGTAGGGTGGGTTAGGGTCAGGGTTACCTGAAGAGGTAGGGTGGGTTAGGGTCTGGGTTACCTGAAAAGGTAGGGTGGGTTAGGGTCAGGGTTACCTGAAGAGGTAGGGTGGGTTAGGGTCTGGGTTACCTGAAGAGGTAGGGTGGGTTAGGGTCAGGGTTACCTGAAGAGGTAGGGTGGGTTAGGGTCAGGGTTACCTGAAGATGTAGGGTGGGTTAGGGTCAGGGTTACCTGAAGAGGTAGGGTGGGTTAGGGTCAGGGTTACCTGAAGAGGTAGGGTGGGTTAGGGTCAGGGTTACCTGGAAGAGGTAGGGTGGGTTAGGGTCAGGGTTACTTGGAAGAGGTAGGTTGGGTTAGAGTTACCTGAAGAGGTAGGGTGGGTTAGGGTCAGGGTTACCTGGAAGAGGTAGGGTGAGTTAGGGTCAGGGTTACCTGAAGAGGTAGTGTGGGTCAGGGTCAGGGTCAGGGTCAGGTTTACCTGAAGAGGTATCAGGGTGGGTTAGGGTCAGGGTTACCTGGAAGAGGTAGGGTGGGTTAGGGTCAGGGTTACCTGGAAGAGGTAGGGTGGGTTAGGGTCAGGGTTACCTGGAAGAGGTAGGGTGGGTTAGGGTCAGGGTTACCTGGAAGAGGTAGGGTGGGTTAGGGTCAGGGTTACCTGAAGAGGTATCAGGGTGGGTTAGGGTCAGGGTTACCTGAAGAGGTATCAGGGTGGGTTAGGGTTAGGGTTACCTGGAAGAGGTAGGGTGGGTTAGGGTCAGGGTTACCTGGAAGAGGTATCGATGTGGGTTTGGTTCAGGGTTACCTGGAAGAGGTATCGATGTGGGTCAGGGTTACCTGGAAGAGAGGTGTCAGGGTCTGGTCGTCGCCATGGTGGAACAGGGCTACTCATTTCTCATAACTGGAGATTCTCTTTTCTCAGTCTCTCACCTGTCCATCTCCTCATTTAAATTCCATGTTGTCACTGTCTCCTGTCCACTCAAGCTTAACATTATTGTCATCTATCATCCACCAGGTGCCCTTGGAAAGTTCCTCAATGAGCCTGGAACATTGATAAGCTCCTTTCCTGACGATGGCTCACTGCTCTTCGTTTTGGAGACATCAACCTCTCTCTGAGTGCCTTCGATGAATTTCTATCCAACTCTTTCTTTCCCCTCCTTGCCTCTTTTGACCTCACCGTTTCCCAGTCCCCTCCCACTTTCCCAGTCGCCTCCCACTTTCACAGTCCCCTCCCACTCCCACAAGGCAGGCAATACACTTGACCTCATCTTTACTAGAGGCTGTTCGCCTACTAATCTCACTGCAACACCCCTCCAGGTCTCTGTTCGCCTACTAATCTCACTGCAACACCCCTCCAGGTCTCTGTTCGCCTACTAATCTCACTGCAACACCCCTCCAGGTCTCTGTTCGCCTACTAATCTCACTGCAACGCCCCTCCAGGTCTCTGATCGCCTATTAATCTCACTGCAACACCCCTCCAGGTCTCTGTTCGCCTACTAATCTCACTGCAACACCCCTCCAGGTCTCTGTTCGCCTACTAATCTCACTGCAACACCCCTCCAGGTCTCTGTTAGCCTACTAATCTCACTGCAACACCCCTCCAGGTCTCTGTTCGCCTACTAATCTCACTGCAACGCCCCTCCAGGTCTCTGATCGCCTATTAATCTCACTGCAACACCCCTCCAGGTCTCTGATCACTACTTTGTTTCCTTTTCTGTCTCCCTTTCCTCCAAACCCTTGTGACTCAGCCCCTACCCAGATGGTCATTGTCCATCACAATCTTCGCTCTCTCTCTCCCACTACTCTCTCCTCTTCTAGCCTATAATATCTCCCTTCTGCTAAATCCTTCTCCATCCTGTCTCCTAACTCTGCCTCTTTGACCCTACTCTCCTCCCTTTCTGAATGCTTTGACTCACACTGTCCTCTTTCCTCCCGGCCGGCTCGGCCCTCCCCTCCTGCTCCATGGCTGAGTGACTCATTGCGAGTTTACAGAATAGGGCTTCAGGCAGCGGAGCAAAAAAGGAGGTAAACTAAACATCCGTTCACTCCCTCCTTTCTACCTTCTCTTTCTCGGTATCTGCTACTAAAGACCCTTTCTACTAAATGTCAAACTTCTGCCTTTAACCCTGGGAAACTATTTTCCACATCCTCCCTCCTTAATCCTCTACCTCCTCCCTCTATGCGGACAACTTTGTCAACCACTTTGAAAAGAAGGTTGACTTCATCACTTCCTCATTCACTCAGCCTATAGAGTTCTCTGGTCCCACTCACACAGAACTACTCTACACCTTGACCCCTTTCTCTCCTCTTTCTCTAGATGAAATACTGCAATTAGTGAGGTCTGGCCACCTGACAACCTGCCTGTTCAACCCCATCCCCTCCTCCCTTCTCCAGACCATCTCTGGAGACCTTCTCCCATTCCCCTTCCCTGACCACCTTCCCCCTCTGACTTCAAAATGGCCCTAGTCGCTGTGGAGAGGATCTGTGTTTGCACAATGTACTCTCACTACTGGTGTCCCCCAGGGCTCGGTTCTAGGCCCTCTCCTCTTCTCTCTATAAAGCAAGTCACTCAGCTCTGTCATATCCTCTCATTGGTCTGTCCTATCACTGCTATGAGGATGACACTTAACTACTTTTCTCCTTCCCCCTTCTGACACCCAGGTGGCAACACGCATCTCTGCGTGCCTGGCAGATATCTCAGCTTGGATGTCGGCCCTCCATCTCAAGCTCAACAAAACAGAGCTGCCTTCCCGCTCAAAGACCTCGCCATCATGGGTGACAACTCTACAGTGTCACCCTCCCAGAGTGCAAAGAACTTTGGCGTGACCCTGGACAACACACTGTCGTTATCTGCAAAGATCAAAGCAGTGACTCACTCCTGCAGAGTCATGCTTTACAACATCCGTAGAGTATGACCCTACCTCACACAGGAAGCTGTGCAGTTCCTAATCCAGGCACTTGTCATTTCTCGTCTGGACTACTGCAACTCTCTCTCGTCTGGGCTCCCTACTTGTGCCATCAAACCCCAGCAACTTATCCAGAACGCTGCAGCCCACCTGGTTTTCAACCTTCCCAAGTTCTCCCATGTTACCCCGCTCCTCTGCACGCTTCACTGGCTTCCAGTCGAAGCTCGCATCCACTACAAGACCATGGTGCTTGCCTACAGAGCAGCAAGAGGAACTGACCCTCCCTACGTTCAGGCTACGCTCAAATCCTACACCCCAACTCGAACATTCCTTTCTGCCACCTCAGGTCTTGGCCATCCGACCCCTACAGGAGGGCATCTCCCACTCAGCCCAGTCCAAGCTCTTCTCTGTCCTGGCACCCCAATGGTGGAAACAGCTTCCCCCTGAAGCTAGGACAGCAGAGTCCCTGCCCATCTCCCGAAAGCCCCTGAAATCCTACCTCTTCAAAGAGTATTTTATATAATCCCACTCACCTCGAATCCCCCCCCCCTTATACTTGCACTTGACTCCTTCTCGCTAACTTTGCTGATAGCCAATGTATTGAGTAAACATGTTCTTTCTATGCCTGTGATATGTGGTTGTCCCACCTAGATATCTTCAGATGAATGCACTAACTGTAAGTCACTCTGGACTGTCTACTAAATAACTCAAATGTAAAATGAAATGTCGGGGTCAGTTACCTGAAGAGGTAGGGTGGGTTAGGGTCAGGGTTACCTGGAAGAGGTAGGGTGGGTTAGGGTCAGGGTTACCTGGAAGAGGTAGGGTGGGTTAGGGTCAGGGTTACCTGGAAGAGGTAGGGTGGGTTGGGTCAGGGTTACCTGAAGAGGTAGGGTGGGTTAGGGTCAGGGTTACCTGAAGAGGTAGGGTGGGTTAGGGTCTGGGTTACCTGAAAAGGTAGGGTGGGTTAGGGTCAGGGTTACCTGAAGAGGTAGGGTGGGTTAGGGTCTGGGTTACCTGAAGAGGTAGGGTGGGTTAGGGTCAGGGTTACCTGAAGAGGTAGGGTGGGTTAGGGTCAGGGTTACCTGAAGATGTAGGGTGGGTTAGGGTCAGGGTTACCTGAAGAGGTAGGGTGGGTTAGGGTCAGGGTTACCTGAAGAGGTAGGGTGGGTTAGGGTCAGGGTTACCTGGAAGAGGTAGGGTGGGTTAGGGTCAGGGTTACCTGGAAGAGGTAGGTTGGGTCAGGGTTACCTGAAGAGGTAGGGTGGGTTAGGGTCAGGGTTACCTGGAAGAGGTAGGGTGAGTTAGGGTCAGGGTTACCTGAAGAGGTAGTGTGGGTCAGGGTCAGGGTCAGGGTCAGGTTTACCTGAAGAGGTATCAGGGTGGGTTAGGGTCAGGGTTACCTGGAAGAGGTAGGGTGGGTTAGGGTCAGGGTTACCTGGAAGAGGTAGGGTGGGTTAGGGTCAGGGTTACCTGGAAGAGGTAGGGTGGGTTAGGGTCAGGGTTACCTGGAAGAGGTAGGGTGGGTTAGGGTCAGGGTTACCTGAAGAGGTATCAGGGTGGGTTAGGGTCAGGGTTACCTGAAGAGGTATCAGGGTGGGTTTGGGTTAGGGTTACCTGGAAGAGGTAGGGTGGGTTAGGGTCAGGGTTACCTGGAAGAGGTATCGATGTGGGTTTGGTTCAGGGTTACCTGGAAGAGGTATCGATGTGGGTCAGGGTTACCTGGAAGAGAGGTGTCAGGGTCTGGTCGTCGCCATGGTGGAACAGGGCTACTCATTTCTCATAACTGGAGATTCTCTTTTCTCAGTCTCTCACCTGTCCATCTCCTCATTTAAATTCCATGTTGTCACTGTCTCCTGTCCACTCAAGCTTAACATTATTGTCATCTATCATCCACCAGGTGCCCTTGGAAAGTTCCTCAATGAGCCTGGAACATTGATAAGCTCCTTTCCTGACGATGGCTCACTGCTCTTCGTTTTGGAGACATCAACCTCTCTCTGAGTGCCTTCGATGAATTTCTATCCAACTCTTTCTTTCCCCTCCTTACCTCTTTTGACCTCACCGTTTCCCAGTCCCCTCCCACTTTCCCAGTCGCCTCCCACTTTCACAGTCCCCTCCCACTCCCACAAGGCAGGCAATACACTTGACCTCATCTTTACTAGAGGCTGTTCGCCTACTAATCTCACTGCAACACCCCTCCAGGTCTCTGGTCTCTCCAGGTCTCTGTTCGCCTACTAATCTCACTGCAACACCCCTCCAGGTCTCTGTTCGCCTACTAATCTCACTGCAACGCCCCTCCAGGTCTCTGATCGCCTACTAATCTCACTGCAACACCCCTCCAGGTCTCTGTTCGCCTACTAATCTCACTGCAACACCCCTCCAGGTCTCTGTTCGCCTACTAATCTCACTGCAACACCCCTCCAGGTCTCTGTTCGCCTACTAATCTCACTGCAACACCCCTCCAGGTCTCTGTTTGCCTACTAATCTCACTGCAACGCCCCTCCAGGTCTCTGATCACTACTTTGTTTCCTTTTCTGTCTCCCTTTCCTCCAAACCCTTGTGACTCAGCCCCTACCCAGATGGTCATTGTCCATCACAATCTTCGCTCTCTCTCTCCCACTACTCTCTCCTCTTCTAGCCTATAATATCTCCCTTCTGCTAAATCCTTCTCCATCCTGTCTCCTAACTCTGCCTCTTCGACCCTACTCTCCTCCCTTTCTGAATGCTTTGACTCACACTGTCCTCTTTCCTCCCGGCCGGCTCGGCCCTCCCCTCCTGCTCCATGGCTGAGTGACTCATTGCGAGTTTACAGAATAGGGCTTCAGGCAGCGGAGCAAAAAAGGAGGTAAACTAAACATCCGTTCACTCCCTCCTTTCTACCTTCTCTTTCTCGGTATCTGCTACTAAAGACCCTTTCTACTAAATGTCAAACTTCTGCCTTTAACCCTGGGAAACTATTTTCCACATCCTCCCTCCTTAATCCTCTACCTCCTCCCTCTATGCGGACAACTTTGTCAACCACTTTGAAAAGAAGGTTGACTTCATCACTTCCTCATTCACTCAGCCTATAGAGTTCTCTGGTCCCACTCACACAGAACTACTCTACACCTTGACCCCTTTCTCTCCTCTTTCTCTAGATGAAATACTGCAATTAGTGAGGTCTGGCCACCTGACAACCTGCCTGTTCAACCCCATCCCCTCCTCCCTTCTCCAGACCATCTCTGGAGACCTTCTCCCATTCCTCTTCCCTGACCACCTTCCCCCCTCTGACTTCAAAATGGCCCTAGTCGCTGTGGAGAGGATCTGTGTTTGCACAATGTACTCTCACTACTGGTGTCCCCCAGGGCTCGGTTCTAGGCCCTCTCCTCTTCTCTCTATAAAGCAAGTCACTCAGCTCTGTCATATCCTCTCATTGGTCTGTCCTATCACTGCTATGAGGATGACACTTAACTACTTTTCTCCTTCCCCCTTCTGACACCCAGGTGGCAACACGCATCTCTGCGTGCCTGGCAGATATCTCAGCTTGGATGTCGGCCCTCCATCTCAAGCTCAACAAAACAGAGCTGCCTTCCCGCTCAAAGACCTCGCCATCATGGGTGACAACTCTACAGTGTCACCCTCCCAGAGTGCAAAGAACTTTGGCGTGACCCTGGACAACACACTGTCGTTATCTGCAAAGATCAAAGCAGTGACTCACTCCTGCAGAGTCATGCTTTACAACATCCGTAGAGTATGACCCTACCTCACACAGGAAGCTGTGCAGTTCCTAATCCAGGCACTTGTCATCTCTCGTCTGGACTACTGCAACTCTCTCTCGTCTGGGCTCCCTGCTTGTGCCATCAAACCCCAGCAACTTATCCAGAACGCTGCAGCCCACCTGGTGTTCAACCTTCCCAAGTTCTCCCATGTTACCCCGCTCCTCTGCACGCTTCACTGGCTTCCAGTCGAAGCTCGCATCCACTACAAGACCATGGTGCTTGCCTACAGAGCAGCAAGAGGAACTGACCCTCCCTACGTTCAGGCTACGCTCAAATCCTACACCCCAACTCGAACATTCCTTTCTGCCACCTCAGGTCTCTTGGCCATCCGACCCCTACAGGAGGGCATCTCCCGCTCAGCCCAGTCCAAGCTCTTCTCTGTCCTGGCACCCCAATGGTGGAAACAGCTTCCCCCTGAAGCTAGGACAGCAGAGTCCCTGCCCATCTCCCGAAAGCCCCTGAAATCCTACCTCTTCAAAGAGTATTTTATATAATCCCACTCACCTCGAATCCCCCCTTATACTTGCACTTGACTCCTTCTCGCTAACTTTGCTGATAGCCAATGTATTGAGTAAACATGTTCTTTCTATGCCTGTGATATGTGGTTGTCCCACCTAGATATCTTCAGATGAATGCACTAACTGTAAGTCACTCTGGACTGTCTACTAAATAACTCAAATGTAAAATGAAATGTCGGGGTCAGTTACCTGAAGAGGTAGGGTGGGTTAGGGTAGGGTTACCTGGAAGGGTTGGGTTAGGGTCAGGGTTACCTGGAAGAGGTAGGGTGGGTTAGGGTCAGGGTCAGGGTTACCTGGAAGAGGTAGGGTGGGTTAGGGTCAGGGTTACCTGAAGAGGTAGGGTGGGTTAGGGTCTGGGTTACCTGAAAAGGTAGGGTGGGTTAGGGTCAGGGTTACCTGAAGAGGTAGGGTGGGTTAGGGTCTGGGTTACCTGTAGGGTGGGTTAGGGTCAGGTTACCTGAAGAGGTAGGGTGGGTTAGGGTCAGGGTTACCTGAAGAGGTAGGGTGGGTTAGGGTCAGGGTTACCTGAAGAGGTAGGGTGGGTTAGGGTCAGGGTTACCTGAAGAGGTAGGGTGGGTTAGGGTCAGGGTTACCTGGAAGAGGTAGGGTGGGTTAGGGTCAGGGTTACCTGGAAGAGGGTAGGGTTGGGTCAGAGTTACCTGAAGAGGTAGGGTGGGTTAGGGTCAGGGTTACCTGGAAGAGGTAGGGTGAGTTAGGGTCAGGGTTACCTGAAGAGGTAGTGTGGGTCAGGGTCAGGGTCAGGTTTACCTGAAGAGGTATCAGGGTGGGTTAGGGTCAGGGTTACCTGGAAGAGGTAGGGTGGGTTAGGGTCAGGGTTACCTGGAAGAGGTAGGGTGGGTTAGGGTCAGGGTTACCTGGAAGAGGTAGGGTGGGTTAGGGTCAGGGTTACCTGAAGAGGTATCAGGGTGGGTTAGGGTCAGGGTTACCTGAAGAGGTATCAGGGTGGGTTAGGGTTAGGGTTACCTGGAAGAGGTAGGGTGGGTTAGGGTCAGGGTTACCTGGAAGAGGTAGGGTGGGTTAAGGTTACCTGGAAGAGGTTGGGTGGGTCAGGGTTACCTGGAATAGGTAGGGTGGGTCAGGGTTACCTGGAAGAGGTAGGGTGGGTCAGGGTTACCTGGAAGAGGTAGGGTGGTGGGCGTCCAGGTCCACAGCCAGATGGAAGCAGATCGCTGTCTGAAGACTGTTTCAGTAGAGGATCCCTGAGAGCAGAGCGACCACGGCCCAGGGGAGAACGCAGCCTGGGCTTCAGGCTCTGGGAGTCTGAGGTGGTGGAGGGCAGGGTTTTCGGGGTGGCAGTGAAAGGCTGTGGGGGTTCTGGGGAGGGCAGGGTGGGGGGCAGGCTGGGGGCCGGGGTGCTGCTGGGGGATAAGATGTTCTCTATGTGAGGGTCTCCCTCCTCCACCCCTGAGTCTGGAGCTGACTCCCCTCCTCCCCTTCCCTCACCTGCCTGGGGTCTCCGTGGTGACAGGCTGAGGGAGGAGGGGGGCTGGGTGGGGGAGGGGGGCGTGGCAAACACCAGGGGAGGAGACACCAGACCAATCTTACGAAGCTCCTCCCTCGTCTCCTCATCACTGGATGACAGCAGTGCAGGGGGCAGGGTCACCGTGTAAGGCCCGCCCTCCAGACTCTTCCTCCTCTCTGATTGGCCCTGGGTTACCGTATAAGGCCCGCCCTCCTCCTCTGAGCTGCCAACGGTCAGACTTCTCCTCCTCTGTAATTGTCCATGCAGCGCCTCAATCAGCTCTTCCCCCAGACCCCGTCCTGCCGGCTGGCTTTCATTGGTTATATTGATGGTCACCTGACTGATGGGAGGGAGGGGCATAGCCTGCCAACGCTCGGGGGAGGGCACAGCAGGAGATGTGACTCCTCCCTCTGTCTCTGGCCGCTCTACGACTGGCCGCTCCAGCTGTCCTTCAAGGAAAATGGGTGGGTTGATACGTTTATGATGGAGCTCAGGGCTGGTCAGGGGAGGAGGGGTTCGTTTGGGCCTGGGCTCCGGGCTGGGTGAGTGTGCGTGTTTCGGCCTGGGCTCGGGGCTAGGTGAGTGTGCGTGTTTGGTTCTGGGTTCAGGGCTGGGTGTGCGTGCAGTGAGAGCTCGTTCGCGGGCAGCGAGGGCCAGGGCGAGGGGGGAGGAGGGGTCCAGAGGCTTGCCTGTCAGTGGGTGGAGAAAGGTGGAGTGGGGGGAGGAGGAGGGGGAGAGGACGGGGATGGGGGGGGGCAGCTCCCCCAGGTCATCTACAGAGTGGGACTGGGTCAGTAGGATGGGAGGGGGCTCTGAACCCCCTCCCTCCACAGACAGGAAGAAGGAGGACCTACGGCCCTGAGGGGGCGTGACCCGTATCTGAGCACGCTCAGTGAGCACCTGCTGCTGGTATAGCTCTGCCCTGCTGGGCCCCTCCTCCACCTGCAGCTGTTTGAGGAGCGGAGACTTGCGGCGCTGAGGCTTGCTGGGGGGGGCAGGCAGCTGACCCACGTTGGCATACGGGTTCTCTACTGGTCGACCACGCCTCCTGTTGCTGCTGCGCTCCCCTGGAGGGTTAGGGCTGGGGGCAGGGCTGGTTCTGGAGAGGATGCTGGGGCTGGGGGCAGGACTGGTTCTGGAGAGGGGGCTGGGGGCAGGGCTGGTTCTGGAGAGGGGGCTGGGGGAGGCAGCAGGGCTGGTTCTGGAGAGGGGGCTGGGAGAAGCAGCAGGGCTGGGTCGGGACAGGCCAAGCCCTGCTGTAGCCCCAGAAGGTCGGCCTAGGGGGGCAAACTCTGCAGGTAGATAGCCTGGTACAGGTGAGTCCTGCAGGATGATCATTGAGCGAGCTTTCCTCTGCCGCTCTGCATGGCTCCGAGACGTTGGCGAATCACAGACCTCGTGCAGCCTAGGTTCCGCCCCCGGCTTGAAGCTGGAGTGTGATTGATCGGCTGCTCGCTGCGGGGGAGGTGGAGGGCAGAAGGCCGGTGGCGGGCCAGAGTCCAGGAAGTAGTGAGAGGGGGGAGGAGGGGGGGCAGTCTGGGGAGGAGGAGGTATGAAGCCATCAGTCATCGAAGAGCTCCTTGGAAACCGATGCTCTCCAATCAGTGCAGAGATCCTGTCATCCTCTGGTGCACCTGCAGGGGAGAGACTGGGATATTATAACCTGAATATAACCTTAACCTCTAAAGGTATAAGCCTTGGGTGGGGGGGGTTATCAGTCTGCTTATTAAACAGAATCTCTGTATTCCTACGTGGACACATTTTGACGGGAGTGGACCCTCTTGCTTCGCCTCTTCCTCTCTACCATAGGTTGTGTAAGCAGTTTGGTTGTTGTTGCTGGTAACATTATCTGAGCGGGTGCTGTCTATGTGTGAGTAGCGGCCCGTAGCATGGCTCAGCCTCAGGCCTGTTTCATGAGCACCTAGGTCCAATAGCCATGGTTCGCCACTGGATTCTGGTAATAGTTAGAGTAATGTAATTGTCTCACCGAAGGACTTGGTCCGAGACATTCCACGAGGCAGCTGCATGGTGGCTTTCTCCAGACCCAAGGAAACCCCTGGAGGAACAGGCAGGCCCTGCCGCTCAAACAAAGACTACCACACACACACACACACATACACACAGACACCACACACACACACACACACACACCCACACCACACACACAGTGAGAGAATACCCGGGATCACATGCGTTTTAAACAGCATTTGTCTGGACCAGTAGTGAATCGTGACTGAGTGAATCAGCAGTAAATTGTGACTGAGTGAATCAGCAGTGAATCGTTACTGAGTGAATCAGCAGTGAATCGTTACTGAGTGAATCAGCAGTGAATCGTGACTGAGTGAATCAGCAGTAAATCGTGACTGAGTGAATCAGCAGAATCAGCAGTAAATCGTGACTGAGTGAATCAGCAGTAAATCGTGACTGAGTGAATCAGCAGAATCAGCAGTAAATCGTGACTGAGTGAATCAGCAGTAAATCGTGACTGAGTGAATCAATAGTGACTCATCCGACTTACGTTGATCTCTTGTTGAGTGATTCGTCTGCTGGTTGGCCGCTGCTTCACGGTGGCCGCTCTGTAGTCCGCCTCCAAGGGGCATTTTCTCATCATAGCCTCCTGGGACCCAGTCAACATCTCGTCCAGCTTTTCTGAAATACAACAAAGTACACAGTACAACACAGTACTACATAGCACTACACAGTACTACATAGCACTATAACACAGTACTATAACACAGTACCAATTAGCACTACACAGTACTACATAGCTCTACAACACAGTACTACAACACAGTACTACAACACAGTACCACATAGTACTACAACACAGTACTACAACACAGTACTACAACACAGTACTACATAGCACTACAACACAGTACTACATAGCACTACAACACAGTACTACAACACAGTACTACAACACAGTACCACATAGTACTACAACACAGTACCACATAGCACTACAACACAGTACTACAACACAGTACTACAACACAGTACCACATAGTACTACAACACAGTACCACATAGCACTACAACACAGTACCACATAGCACTACAACACAGTACTACATAGCACTACAACACAGTACTACAACACAGTACAACACCACACAGCACTACAACACAAGACATAAATACAACACAGTAATACAACACAGTACACCACATAACTACAACACAGTACCACACATAACTACAACACAGTACCACATAGCACTACAACACATAACTACAACACAGTACCACACATAACTACAACACAGTACCACATAGCACTACAACACATAACTACAACACAGTACCACATAGCACTACAACACATAACTACAACACAGTACCACAACACAACTACAATACAGCACTACAACACAGTACAACACATCACAACACAGTACTACAACACAGTACCACATAGTACTACAACACAGTACTACAACACAGTACCACATAGCACTACAACACAGTACTACAACACAGTACCACATAGTACTACAACACAGTACTACAACACAGTACCACATAGCACTACAACACAGTACTACAACACAGTACCACATAGTACTACAACACAGTACTACAACACAGTACCACATTGCACTACAACACAACAACAACAACACAGTACCACATAGCACTACAATACAACATAACAGAGTACTACATAGCACAGCAACACAGTACAAGACAAAACTACTACACAGTACTACATAGCACTACAACACAGTACCGCATATCACTACAGATAACTACAACAGTACTACAAGACAGTACCACATAGCACTACAACACAGTACAACACATAACTACAACACAATACAACACAGTACTACAAGAGAGTACCACATAGCACTATAACACAGTACAACACAGTACCTGACATAACTACAACACAGTACTACAACACAGTACCACATAGCATTACAACACATAACTACACAGTAAAACACAGTATTACATAGCACGACACAGTAAAACACAGTACTACATAGCACGACACAGTAAAACACAGTACTACATAGCACTACACAGTAAAACACAGTACTACATAGCACTACACAGTAAAACACAGTACTACATAGCACTACACAGTAAAACACAGTATTACATAGCACGACACAGTAAAACACAGTACTACATAGCACTACACAGTAAAACACAGTACTACATAGCACTACACAGTAAAACACAGTATTACATAGCACTACATAGTAAAACACAGTACTACATAGCACTACACAGTAAAACACAGTACTACATAGCACTACAAAGTACTACAAATCACTACACAGTAAAACACAGTATTACATAGCACTACAACACAGCATTACATTGCACTACAAAGTACTGCATAGCACTACACAGTAAAACACAGTATTACATAGCACTACAACACAGAATTACATAGCACTACAACACAATACAATTCCAACACAACACACACTCACCCCCTCGTCTCCTCCTGGCAGAGGCTTACAGGAGAAAGTACAGATCAGGTCACTCACTGTGTGTGTGTGTGTGTGTGTGTGTGTGTGTGTCTCTTTCTCTCTCTCTCTCCTACCTATCTCTTCCAGTTCAGCAGTCATAGATTTGGAGCGCAGTGTGAGCGACGTGCTGGGCGCTCTCTTAGGCGGAGGAGGTGCTGTTGGGGGATGTCAGCCAATCAAATGAGTTACAGCATGACCAAAACCCATCCATTCACCTTTATCACAGAAATCACACAGAAACACACACACACACTATCCCGTACCTTTCTTACGGACTAAGTCGGACTCAGGTTTGCGTGTGACTGAAACAACCTTCATCAGCAGCTGACTTCCTCCCTGACGGATCAGCGACACCACCTGTCTATGACCCACCTTCACCACATCACTACCATTGACCTGACACACACACACACACACACACACACACACACACACACACATTCAACATAGGGTTAGGGTTACATAGCACTGCAGAGTACAACCTGTCTATGACCCACCTTCACCACATCACTGCCATTTACCTGACACACACACACACACACACACACACACACACACACACACACACACACACACACACACACATTCAACATAGGGTTAGGGTTACATAGCACTGCAGAGTACAACCTGTCTATGACCCACCTTCACCACATCACTACCATTTACCTGACACACACACACACACACACACACACACACACACACACACACACACATTCAACATAGGGTTAGGGTTACATAGCACTGCAGAGTACAACCTGTCTATGACCCACCTTCACCATATCACTACCCTTTACCTGACACACACACACACACACCATTCCACCACTGGCCATTGTATTAATAGAATGTACTTCTGCGTCTGTATTTAGTTGTGTGCCATAAACATGTATAGAGGACTCTAGTGCCCAAAAGCATATTTTAGCCCGGGCATTCCAATTACGACTACGACTTTCACCATTTTGAAGTAGTCTGGGTGGGACTTCCTGTGGGTTAAAGAAGGATCATCATCAAATCAAATCAAATAAAATGTATTTGTCACATACACATGGTTAGCAGATGTTAATGCGAGTGTAGCGAAATGCTTGTGCTTCTAGTTCCGACAATGCAGTAATAACCAATGAGTAATCTAACTAACAATTCCAAAACTACTACCTTATACACACAAGTGTAAAGGGATAAAGAATATGTACATAAACATATATGAATGAGTGATGGTACAGAGCGGCATAGGCAAGATGCAGTAGATGGTATCGAGTACAGTATATACAGTGCCTTGCGAAAGTATTCGGCCCCCTTGAACTTTGCGACCTTTTGCCACATTTCAGGCTTCAAAAATAAAGATATAAAACTGTATTTTTGTGTGAAGAATCAACAACAAGTGGGACACAATCATGAAGTGGAACGACATTTATTGGATATTTCAAACTTTTTTAACAAATCAAAAACTGAAAAATTGGGCGTGCAAAATTATTCAGCCCCCTTAAGTTAATACTTTGTAGCGCCACCTTTTGCTGCGATTACAGCTGTAAGTCGCTTGGGGTATGTCTCTATCAGTTTTGCACATCGAGAGACAGAATTTTTTTCCCATTCCTCCTTGCAAAACAGCTCGAGCTCAGTGAGGTTGGATGGAGAGCATTTGTGAACAGCAGTTTTCAGTTCTTTCCACAGATTCTCGATTGGATTCAGGTCTGGACTTTGACTTGGCCATTCTAACACCTGGATATGTTTATTTTTGAACCATTCCATTGTAGATTTTGCTTTATGTTTTGGATCATTGTCTTGTTGGAAGACAAATCTCCGTCCCAGTCTCAGGTCTTTTGCAGACTCCATCAGGTTTTCTTCCAGAATGGTCCTGTATTTGGCTCCATCCATCTTCCCATCAATTTTAACCATCTTCCCTGTCCCTGCTGAATAAAAGCAGGCCCAAACCATGATGCTGCCACCACCATGTTTGACAGTGGGGATGGCGTGTTCAGGGTGATGAGCTGTGTTGCTTTTACGCCAAACATAACGTTTTGCATTGTTGCCAAAAAGTTCAATTTTGGTTTCATCTGACCAGAGCACCTTCTTCCACATGTTTGGTGTGTCTCCCAAACTTTAAACAACACTTTTTATGGATATCTTTAAGAAATGGCTTTCTTCTTGCCACTCTTCCATAAAGGCCAGATTTGTGCAATATACGACTGAATGTTGTCCTATGGACAGAGTCTCCCACCTCAGCTGTAGATCTCTGCAGTTCATCCAGAGTGATCATGGGCCTCTTGGCTGCATCTCTGATCAGTCTTCTCCTTGTATGAGCTGAAAGTTTAGAGGGACGGCCAGGTCTTGGTAGATTTGCAGTGGTCTGATACTCCTTCCATTTCAATATTATCGCTTGCACAGTGCTCCTTGGGATGTTTAAAGCTTGGGAAATCTTTTTGTATCCAAATCCGGCTTTAAACTTCTTCACAACAGTATCTCGGACCTGCCTGGTGTGTTCCTTGTTCTTCATGATGCTCTCTGCGCTTTTAACGGACCTCTGAGACTATCACAGTGCAGGTGCATTGATACGGAGACTTGATTACACACAGGTGGATTGTATTTATCATCATTAGTCATTTAGGTCAACATTGGATCATTCAGAGATCCTTACTGAACTTCTGGAGAGAGTTTGCTGCACTGAAAGTAAAGGGGCTGAATAATTTGTTAAAAAAGTTTGAAATATCCAATAAATGTCGTTCCACTTCATGATTGTGTCCCACTTGTTGTTGATTCTTCACAAAAAAATACAGTTTTATATCTTTATGTTTGAAGCCTGAAATGTGGCAAAAGGTCGCAAAGTTCAAGGGGGCCGAATACTTTCGCAAGGCACTGTACATATGAGATGAGTATGTAAACAAAGTGGCATAGTTTAAAGTGGCTAGTGATACATGTATTACATAAAGATGCAGTAGATGATATAGAGTACAGTATATATGTATACATATGAGATGAATAATGTAGGGTATGTAAACATTACATTAAGTAGCATTGTTTAAAGTGGCTAGTGATATATTTTACATCAATTCCCATCAATTCCCATTATTAAAGTGGCTGGAGTTGAGTCAGTGTGTTGGCAGCAGCCACTCAATGTTAGTGGTGGCTGTTTAACAGTGATGGCCTTGAGGTAGAAGCTGTTTTTCAGTCTCTCGGTCCCAGCTGTAGCACCTGTACTGACCTCGCCTTCTGGATGATAGCGGGGTGAACAGGCAGTGGCTCGAGTGGTTGTTGTCCTTGATGATCTTCATGGCCTTCCTGTGACATCGGGTGGTGTAGGTTTCCTGGAGGGCAGATAGTTTGCCCCCGGTGATGCGTTGTGCAGACCTCACTACCCTCTGGAGAGCCTTACGGTTGTGGGTGGAGCAGTTGCCGTACCAGGCGGTGATACAGCCCGACAGGATGCTCTCGATTGTGCATCTGTAGAAGTTTGTGAGTGCTTTTGGTGAGAAGCCGAATTTCTTCAGCCTCCTGAGGTTGAAGAGGCGCTGCTGCGCCTTCTTCACGATGCTGTCTGTGTGAGTGGACCAATTCAGTTTGTCTGTGATGTGTATGCCGAGGAACTTAAAACTTGCTACCCTCTCCACTACTGTTCCATCGATGTGGATAGGGGGTGTTCCCTCTGCTGTTTCCTGAAGTCCACAATCATCTCCTTAGTTTTGTTGATGTTGAGTGTGAGGTTATTTTCCTGACACCACACTCCGAGGGCCCTCACCTCCTCCCTGTAGGCCGTCTCGTCGTTGTTGGTAATCAAGCCTACCGCAAACTTGATGATTGAGTTGGAGGCGTGCATGGCCAGGGTCTCGAGCTTGATGACGAGTTTGGAGGGTACTATGGTGTTAAATGCTGAGCTGAAATTTCCTCATAATCCTGGACTATCGGACCACTATTTTATTACGTTTGCAATTGCAACAAATAATCTGCTCAGACCCCAACCAAGGAACATCAAAAGTCGTGCTATAGATTCACAGACAACACAAAGATTCCTTGATGTCCTTCCAGATTCCCTCTGTCTACCCAAGGACGCCAGAGGACAAAAATCAGTTAACCACCCTAGATGCAGTTGCACCCCTAAAAACTAAAAACATTTCTCATAAGAAACTAGCTCCCTGGTACACAGAAAATACCCGAGCTCTGAAGCAAGCTTCCAGAAAATTGGAACGGAAATGGTGCCACACCAAACTGGAAGTCTTCCGACTAGCTTGGAAAGACAGTACCGTGCCGTACCGTAGAGCCCTTACTGCTGCTCGATCATCCTATTTTTCTAACTTAATTGAGGAAAATAAGAACAATCCGAAATTCCTTTTTGATACTGTCGCAAAGCTAACTAAAAAGCAGCATTCCCCAAGAGAGGATGACTTTCACTTTAGCAGTGATAAATTCATGAACTTCTTTGAGGAAAAGATTATGATTATTAGAAAGCAAATTACGGACTCCTCTTTAAATCTGCGTATTCCTTCAAAGCTCAGTTGTCCTGAGTCTGCACAACTCTCCCAGGACCTAGGATCAAGAGAGACGCTCAAGTGTTTTAGTACTATATCTCTTGACACAATGTTGAAAATAATAAATAATCATGGCCTCTAAACCTTCAAGCTGCATACTGGACCCTATTCCAACTAAACTACTGAAAGAGCTGCTTCCTGTGCTTGGCCCTCCTATGTTGAACATAATAAACGTCTCTCTATCCACCGGATGTGTACCAAACTCACTAAAAGTGGCAGTAATAAAGCCTCTCTTGAAAAATCCAAACCTTGACCCAGAAAATATAAAAAACTATCGGCCTATATCGAATCTTCCATTCCTCTCAAAATTTTTTGAAAAGGCTGTTGCGCAGCAACTTACTGCCTTCCTGAAGACAAACAATGTATACGAAATGCTTCAGTCTGGTTTTAGACCCCATCATAGCACTGAGACGGCACTTGTGAAGGTGGTAAATTACATTTGAATGGCATCGGACCGAGGCTCTGCATCTGTCCTCGTGCTCCTAGACCTTAGTGCTGCTTTTGATACCATCGATCACCACATTCTTTTGGAGAGATTGGAAACCCAAATTGGTCTACACGGACAAGTTCTGGCCTGGTTTAGATCTTATCTGTCGGAAAGATATCAGTTTGTCTCTGTGAATGGTTTGTCCTCTGACAAATCAACTGTAAATTTCGGTGTTCCTCAAGGTTCCGTTTTGGGACCACTATTGTTTTCACTATATATTTTACCTCTTGGGGATGTTATTCGAAAACATAATGTTAACTTTCACTGCTATGCGGATGACACACAGCTGTACATTTCAATGAAACATGGTGAAGCCCCAAAATTGCCCTTGCTAGAAGCATGTGTTTCAGACATAAGGAAGTGGATGGCTGCAAACTTTCTACTTTTAAATTCAGACAAAACAGAGATGCTTGTTCTAGGTCCCAAGAAACAAAGAGATCTTCTGTTGAATCTGACAATTAATCTCAATGGTTGTACAGTCGTCTCAAATAAAACTGTGAAGGACCTCGGCGTTACTCTGGACCCTGATCTCTCTTTTGAAGAACATATCAAGACCATTTCAAGGACAGCTTTTTTCCATCTACGTAACATTGCAAAAATCAGAAACTTTCTGTCCAAAAATGATGCAGAAAAATGTATCCATGCTTTTGTCACTTCTAGGTTAGACTACTGCAATGCTCTACTTTCCGGCTACCCGGATAAAGCACTAAATAAACTTCAGTTGGTGCTAAATACGGCTGCTAGAATCCTGACTAGAACCAAAAAATTTGATCATATTACTCCAGTGCTAGCCTCTCTACACTGGCTTCCTGTCAAAGCAAGGGCTGATTTCAAGGTTTTACTGCCAACCTACAAAGCATTACATGGGCTTGCTCCTACCTATCTCTCTGATTTGGTCCTGCCGTACATACCTACACGTACGCTACGGTCACAAGACGCAGGCCTCCTAATTGTCCCTAGAATTTCTAAGCAAACAGCTGCAGGCAGGGGGTTTCTGTAGAGCTCCATTTTTATGGAACGGTCTGCCTACCCATGTCAGAGACGCAAACTCGGTCTCAACCTTTAAGTCCTTACTGAAGACTTATCTCTTCAGTGGGTCATATGATTGAGTGTAGTCTGGCCCAGGAGTGGAAAGGTGAACGGAAAGGCTCTGGAGCAACGAACCGCCCTTGCTGTCTCTGCCTGGCCGGTTCCCCTCTTCCCACTGGGATTCTCTGCCTCTAACCCTATTACAGGGGCTGAGTCACTGGCTTACTGGGGCTCTCTCATGCCGTCCCTGGAAGGGGTGCGTCACCTGAGTGGGTTGATTCACTGATGTGGTCATCCTGTCTGGGTTGGCGCCCCCCCTCTTGGGTTGTGCCATGGCGGAGATCTTTGTGGGCTATACTCAGCCTTGTCTCAGGATGGTAAATTGGTGGTTGAAGATATCCCTCTAGTGGTGTGGGGGCTGTGCTTTGGCAAAGTGGGTGGGGTTATATCCTTCCTGTTTGGCCCTGTCTGGGGCTGTCCTCGGATGGGGCCACAGTGTCTCCTGACCCCTCCTGTCTCAGCCTCCAGTATTTATGCTGCAGTAGTTAATGTGTCGGGGGGCTGGGGTCAGTTTCTTATATCTGGAGTACCTCTCCTGTCCTATTCGGTGTCCTGTGTGAATTTAAGTGTGCGTTCTCTAATTCTCTCTTTCTTTCTCTCTCTCGGAGGACCTGAGCCCTAGGACCATGCCCCAGGACTACCTGACATGATGACTCCTTGCTGTCCCCAGTCCACCTGACCGTGCTGCTGCTCCAGTTTCAACTGTTCTGCCTTATTATTATACGACCATGCTGGTCATTTATGAACATTTGAACATCTTGGCCATGTTCTGTTATAATCTCCACCCGGCACAGCCAGAAGAGGACTGGCCACCCCACATAGCCTGGTTCCTCTCTAGGTTTCTTCCTAGGTTTTGGCCTTTCTAGGGAGTTTTTCCTAGCCACCGTGCTTCTACACCTGCATTGCTTGCTGTTTGGGGTTTTAGGCTGGGTTTCTGTACAGCACTTTGAGATATCAGCTGATGTATGAAGGGCTATATGAATAAATTTGATTTGATTTGAGCTGTAGTCGATGAACAGCATTCTCACATAGGTATTCCTCTTGTCCAGATGGGTTAGGGCAGTGTGCAGTGTGGTTGAGATTGCATCGTCTGTGGACCTATTTGGGCGGTAAGCAAACTGGAGTGAGTCTAGGGTGTCAGGTAGGGTGGAGGTGATATGGTCCTTGACTAGTCTCTCAAAGCACTTCATGATGACGGAAGTGAGTGCTACGGGGCGGTAGTCGTTTAGCTCCTTAGCTTTCTTGGGAACAGGAACAATGGTGGCCCTCTTGAAGCATGTGGGAACAGCAGACGGGGGTAAGGATTGATTGAATATGTCCGTAAACACACCAGCCAGCTGGTCTGCGCATGCTCTGAGGGCGCGGCTAGGGATGCCGTCTGGGCCTGCAGCCTTGCGAGGGTTAACACGTTTAAATGTTTTACTCACCTCGGCTGCAGTGAAGGAGAGTCCGCATGTTTTGGTTGCGGGCCGTGTCAGTGGCACTGTATTGTCCTCAAAGCGGGCAAAAAAGTTATTTAGTCTGCCTGGAAGCAAGACATCCTGGTCCGTGACTGGGCTATAATGGAATAGATACATTGTGATCTCTATACATCTCTATGGTGTGTGTTTACCTCAATGAGGAAGTCCCCAGTGCGAAGCCCCGCCCTCCAGGCCACGCCCTCCAAGTCAACAGACTCCAGGTACTGCAGCGCCGGGAACGCTGGGGTAGGAGCAAACTCCTCTATTGGGGTCTCCGCTACACACACACACACACACACACACAAACACGATCTATGTGTCTTAAATTTGAGTTATGTTCAACTGATTTAATATCATTGTCTAGACATTCTCCTAACCTAGATATATTCTCCTAACCTAGATACATTCTCCTAACCTAGATACATTCTCCTAACCTAGATACATTCTCCTAACCCTAGATACATTATCCTAACCCAAGAAACATTCTCCTAACCTAGATACATTCTCCTAACCTAGATACATTCTCCTAACCCTTCAATGACGGCCTAGGAACAGTGGGTTAACTGCCTGTTCAGGGGCAGAACGACAGATTTGTACTAGACCACTAGGCTACCTTGCCGCCCCACATTCTCCTAACCCTAGATACATTCTCATAACCTTAGGTACATTCTCCTAACCCTAGGTACATTCTCATAACCCTAGGTACATTCTCCTAACCCTAGGTACATTCTCCTAACCCTAGGTACATTCTCCTAACCCTAGATACATTCTCCTAACCTAGATACATTCTCCTAACCCTAGGTACATTCTCATAACCCTAGGTACATTCTCATAACCCTAGGTACGGACAAGTCAGTTAAGAACAAATTCTTATTTTCAATGACGGCCTAGGAACAGTGGGTTAACTGCCTGTTCAGGGGCAGAACGACAGATTTGTACTAGACCACTAGGCTACCTTGCCGCCCCCATTCTCCTAACCCTAGAGTACATTCTCTAACCTACATTCTCCTAACCCCATACATTCTCCCTAGGTACATTCTCATAACCCTAGGTACATTCTCATAACCCTAGATACATTCTCCTAACCTAGATACATTCTCCTAACCCTGATACATTCTCCTGACCTAGATACTGACAAGTCAGTTATTCTTATTTTTGACGGCCTAGGAACAGTGGGTTAACTGCCTGTTCAGGGGCAGAACGACAGATTTGTACTAGACCACTAGGCTACCTTGCCGCCCCACATTCTCCTAACCCTAGATACATTCTCATAACCCTAGGTACATTCTCCTAACCCTAGATACATTCTCCTAACCCTAGGTACATTCTCCTAACCCTAGGTACATTCTCCTAACCCTAGATACATTCTCCTAACCTAGATACATTCTCCTAACCCTAGGTACATTCTCATAACCCTAGGTACATTCTCATAACCCTAGGTACGGACAAGTCAGTTAAGAACAAATTCTTATTTTCAATGACGGCCTAGGAACAGTGGGTTAACTGCCTGTTCAGGGGCAGAACGACAGATTTGTACTAGACCACTAGGCTACCTTGCCGCCCCACATTCTCCTAACCCTAGATACATTCTCATAACCTTAGGTACATTCTCCTAACCCTAGGTACATTCTCATAACCCTAGGTACATTCTCATAACCCTAGGTACATTCTCATAACCCTAGGTACATTCTCATAACCCTAGGTACATTCTCCTAACCCTAGGTACATTCTCCTAACCCTAGGTACATTCTCCTAACCCTAGGTACATTCTCCTAACCCTAGATACATTCTCCTAACCTAGATACATTCTCCTAACCCTAACCCTAGATACATTCTCCTAACCGTAGATACATTCTCCTAACCGTAGATACATTCTCCTAACCCTAGGTACATTCTCATAACCCTAGGTACATTCTCATAACCCTAGGTACATTGTCATAACCCTAGGTACATTCTCCTAACCCTAGGTACATTCTCCAAACCCTAGATACATTCTCCTAACCCTAGGTACATTCTCCTAACCCTAGATACATTCTCCTAACCCTAGATACATTCTCCTAACCCTAGGTACATTCTCCTAACCCTAGGTACATTCTCCTAACCCTAGGTACATTCTCCTAACCCTAGGTACATTCTCCTAACCCTAGGTACATTCTCATAACCCTAGGTACATTCTCCTAACCCTAGGTACATTCTCCTAACCCTAGATACATTCTCCTAACCCTAGATACATTCTCCTAACCCTAGATACATTCTCCTAACCCTAGGTACATTCTCCTAACCCCAGATACATTCTCCTAACTCTAGGTACATTCTCCTAAACCTAGGTACATTCTCCTAACCCTAGGTACATTCTCCTAACCCTAACCCTAGATACATTCTCCAAACCCTAGATACATTCTCCTAACCCTAGATACATTCTCCTAACCCTAGAGACATTCTCCTAACCCTAGAGACATTCTCCTAACCCTAGAGACATTCTCCTAACCCTAGAGACATTCTCCTAACCCTAGAGACATTCTCCTAACCCTAGAGACATTCTCCTAACCCTAGATACATTCTCCTAACCCTAGATACATTTTCCTAACCCTAGATACATTCTCCTAACCCTAGATACATTCTCCTAACCCTAGGTACATTCTCCTAACCCTAGGTACATTCTCCTAACCCTAGGTACATTCTCCTAACCCTAGGTACATTCTCCTAACCCTAGGTACATTCTCCTAACCTAGGTACATTCCAACCCTCTTTACCTTTAGCTCCACGGAGGACAAAGCCAAATCCTTCACTGTCTCTCTTCTGTAGCACAGAACTCTTCTCCTCGATGACATAATCACTGGGGTCAGAGGGCAAGGATCAGTTATACAATAGAAGCGGACTTATAATACGTGTGTGTGTGTGTGTGTGTGTGTGTGTGTGTGTGTGTGTGTGTGTGTGTGTGCGTGTGCACATTAGCTACCTGTAGGAAGTGTAGTTGTCGTAGGAACCCACGGTGTAATGTCTGAAAAGCCTCTTGGTGCGATCCTCTCGTGTTTCTACATACACCAGCCAACGCACATGCACGCAAGCACACACGCACACAAATCACACACACTTCAGTCAAGAGACATGTCCTCATTCTCTGAAACATGTCCTCCTCTTCCATTAGAGGGAGAATGTGGGTTAGAGGACCTGCAATAGGCTAAGCAGAACACACAGTATGATGTGTGTGAGGGTTGGTTCTCCTGTCCTTGTGGGGACTTTAAATCCCCAAAATTCCCACACAAGGATAGTAAAACAAGGAAAACTCTCCCTCGTGGGGACATTTCCCAAGTCCCCGTGAGGAAAATTGCTTTGGGGTTAGGTTTAGGGATAGGGGTACAATTAGGACCAGGGTTAGAATTAGGGTTAGGGTTTGGGGTTAGGTTTAGGGATAGGGGTACAATTAGTACCAGGGTTAGAATTAGGGTTATATTTAGGGTTAGGGTTTGGGGTTAGGATATTGGAAGTAAATCACTTTTAGGTCCCCACGAGGAGAGAACAAAACGTTTGTGTGTTACCTAGGCGTGGGTCGTACTGTCTCATCTGGACCTCTTCAACACAGTCAGCAGGAAACCATCCGGTCCGTCCTTTAACTGAACCCTCCCAGAACCCTCCTTCTCCTATACTCAGCACTGGAACAGTAGAATATATTAACATAGGAATATATGCATAATACTATACTGTATAAACTATTGCATTCCCCCCTTCTCCTATACTCAGCACTGGAACAATTTTACATATTAATATAGGAATGTTGGTCCCTGTAAACCTGTCTGTTAGTTCCCTGTTTGTTAGTTCCTCTAACCCTGTCTGTTAGTTCCCTGTCTGTTAGTACCTCTAACCCTGTCTGTTAGTACCTCTAACTCTGACTGTTGGTTCCTCTAACCCTGTCTGTTATTTCCCTGTATGTAGGTTCCTCTAACCCTGTCTGTTGGTTCCTCTAACCCTGTCTGTTAGTTCCCTGCCTGTTAGTTCGTCTAACCCTGTCTGTTAGTACCTCTAACTCTGACTGTTGGTTCCTCTAACCCTGTCTGTTATTTCCCTGTATGTAGGTTCCTCTAACCCTGTCTGTTGGTTCCTCTAACCCTGTCTGTTAGTTCCCTGCCTGTTAGTTCGTCTAACCCTGTCTGTTAGTTCCTCTAACCGTGTCTGTTAGTACCTCTAACCCTGTCTGTTGGTTCCTCTAACCCTGTCTGTTAGTTCCCTGTCTGTTAGTTCCTCTAACCCTGTCTGTTAGTTCCCTGTCTGTTGGTTCCTCTAACCCTGTCTGTTAGTTCCCTGTCTGTTAGTTCCCTGTCTGTTAGCACCTCTAACCCTGTCTGTTGGTTCCCTGTCTGTTAGCACCTCTAACAGAGTCTGTTAGTACCTCTAACCCTGTCTGTTGGTTCCCTGTCTGTTAGCACCTCTAACCCTGTCTGTTAGTTCCCTGTCTGTTAGCACCTCTAACCCTGTCTGTTAGTTCCCTGTCTGTTAGTTCCTCTAATCCTGTCTGTTAGTTCCCTGTCTGTTAGTTCCTATAATCCTGTCTGTTAGTTCCCTGTCTGTTAGTTCCTCTAACCCTGTCTGTAGGTTCCTCTAACCCTGTCTGTAGGTTCCTCTAACCCTGTCTGTTAGTTCCTCTAACCCTGTCTGTTAGTTCCCTGTCTGTTAGTTCCTCTAACCCTGTCTGTTAGTTCCTCTAACCCTGTCTGTTTGTACCTCTAACCCTGTCTGTTAGTTCCTCTGACCCTGTCTGTTGGTTCCTCTAACCCTGTCTGTTAGTTCCCTGTCTGTTGGTTCCTCTAACCCTGTCTGTTAGTACCTCTAACCCTGTCTGTAAGTTCCTCTAACCCTGTCTGTTAGTTCCCTGTCTGTTAGTTCCTCTAACCCTGTCTGTTAGTTCCCTGTCTGTTAGTTCCCTGTCTGTTAGTTCCTCTAACCCTGTCTGTTAGTTCCCTGTCTGTTAGTTCCTCTAACCCTGTCTGTTAGTTCCCTGTCTGTTAGTTCCCTGTCTGTTAGTTCCTCTAACCTTGTCTGTTAGTACCTCTAACCCTGTCTGTTAGTTCCCTGTCTGTTAGTTCCTCTAACCCTGTCTGTTAGTTCCCTGTCTGTTAGTTCCCTGTCTGTTAGTTCCTCTAACCCTGTCTGTTAGTTCCCTGTCTGTTAGTTCCTCTAACCCTGTCTGTTAGTTCCCTGTCTGTTAGTTCCCTGTCTGTTAGTTCCTCTAACCTTGTCTGTTAGTACCTCTAACCCTGTCTGTTGGTTCCCTGTCTGTTAGCACCTCTAACCCTGTCTGTTAGTTCCCTGTCTGTTAGCACCTCTAACCCTGTCTGTTAGTTCCCTGTCTGTTAGTTCCTCTAATCCTGTCTGTTAGTTCCCTGTCTGTTAGTTCCTATAATCCTGTCTGTTAGTTCCCTGTCTGTTAGTTCCTCTAACCCTGTCTGTAGGTTCCTCTAACCCTGTCTGTAGGTTCCTCTAACCCTGTCTGTTAGTTCCTCTAACCCTGTCTGTTAGTTCCCTGTCTGTTAGTTCCTCTAACCCTGTCTGTTAGTTCCTCTAACCCTGTCTGTTAGTACCTCTAACCCTGTCTGTTAGTTCCTCTGACCCTGTCTGTTGGTTCCTCTAACCCTGTCTGTTAGTTCCCTGTCTGTTGGTTCCTCTAACCCTGTCTGTTAGTACCTCTAACCCTGTCTGTAAGTTCCTCTAACCCTGTCTGTTAGTTCCCTGTCTGTTAGTTCCTCTAACCCTGTCTGTTAGTTCCCTGTCTGTTAGTTCCCTGTCTGTTAGTTCCTCTAACCCTGTCTGTTAGTTCCCTGTCTGTTAGTTCCTCTAACCCTGTCTGTTAGTTCCCTGTCTGTTAGTCCCTGTCTGTTAGTTCCTCTAACCTTGTCTGTTAGTACCTCTAACCCTGTCTGTTAGTTCCCTGTCTGTTGGTTCCTCTAACCCTGTCTGTTAGTTCCCTGTCTGTTAGTTCCCTGTCTGTTAGTTCCTCTAACCCTGTCTGTTAGTTCCCTGTCTGTTAGTTCCTCTAACCCTGTCTGTTAGTTCCCTGTCTGTTAGTTCCCTGTCTGTTAGTTCCTCTAACCTTGTCTGTTAGTACCTCTAACCCTGTCTGTTAGTTCCCTGTCTGTTGGTTCCTCTAACCCTGTCTGTTAGTTCCTCTAACCCTGTCTGTTAGTTCCTTAACCCTGTCTGTTAGTTCCTCTAACCCTGTCCGTTAGTACCTCTAACCCTGTCTGTTACCCTGTCTGTTAGTACCTCTAACCCTGTCTGTTAGTTCCCTGTTTGTTAGTACCTCTAACCCTGTCTGTTAGTACCTCTAACCCTGTCTGTTAGTTCCCTGTTTGTTAGTACCTCTAACCCTGTCTGTTAGTACCTCTAACCCTGTCTGTTAGTTCCTCTAACCCTGTCTGTTAGTACCTCTAACCCTGTCTGTTAGTTCCCTGTCTGTTAGTTCCTCTAACCCTGTCTGTTAGTACCTCTAACCCTGTCTGTTAGTACCTCTAACCCTGTCTGTTAGTTCCCTGTCTGTTAATACCTCTAACCCTGTCTGTTAGTCTAACCCTGTCTGTTAGTTCCCTGTCTGTTAGTTCCTCTAATCCTGTCTGTTAGTTCCCTGTCTGTTAGTTCCTATAATCCTGTCTGTTAGTTCCCTGTCTGTTAGTTCCTTAACCCTGTCTGTAGGTTCCTCTAACCCTGTCTGTAGGTTCCTCTAAGTTAGTTCCTCTAACCCTGTCTGTTAGTTCCTCTAACCCTGTCTGTTAGTTCCTCTAACCCTGTCTGTTAGTTCCTCTAACCCTGTCTGTTAGTTCCTCTAACCCTGTCTGTTAGTTCCTCTAACCCTGTCTGTTAGTTCCTCTAACCCTGTCTGTTGGTTCCTCTAACCCTGTCTGTTAGTTCCCTGTCTGTTAGTTCCTCTAACCCTGTCTGTTAGTACCTCTAACCCTGTCTGTTAGTTCCCTGTCTGTTAGTTCCTCTAACCCTGTCTGTTAGTCCCTGTCTGTTAGTTCCCTGTCTGTTAGTTCCTCTAACCCTGTCTGTTAGTTCCCTGTCTGTTAGTTCCTCTAACCCTGTCTGTTAGTTCCCTGTCTGTTAGTTCCCTGTCTGTTAGTTCCTCTAACCCTGACTGTTAGTTCCCTGTCTGTTGGTTCCTCTAACCCTGTCTGTTAGTTCCTCTAACCCTGTCTGTTAGTTCCTCTAACCCTGTCTGTTAGTTCCTCTAACCCTGTCCGTTAGTACCTCTAACCCTGTCTGTTACTTCCCTGTCTGTTAGTACCTCTAACCCTGTCTGTTAGTACCTCTAACCCTGTCTGTTAGTTCCTCTAACCCTGTCTGTTAGTACCTCTAACCCTGTCTGTTAGTTCCCTGTCTGTTAGTACCTCTAACCCTGTCTGTTAGTACCTCTAACCCTGTCTGTTAGTACCTCTAACCCTGTCTGTTAGTCCTCTAACCCTGTCCCTGTCTGTTAATACCTCTAACCCTGTCTGTTAGTTCTAAACCTGTCTGTTAGTTCCTCTAACCCTGTCTGTTAGTTCTGTCTTAGTTCCTCTAACCCTGTCTGTTAGTCTGTTAGTACCTCTAACCCTGTCTGTTAGTTCCCTGTTTGTTAGTACCTTAACCCTGTCTGTTAGTTCCTCTAACCCTGTCTGTTAGTACCTCTAACCCTGTCTGTTAGTTCCCTGTCTGTTAGTTCCTCTAACCCTGTCTGTTAGTACCTCTAACCCTGTCTGTTAGTTCCTCTAACCCTGTCTGTTAGTACCTCTAACCCTGTCTGTTAGTTCCTCTAACCCTGTCTGTTAGTTCCCTGTCTGTTAGTACCTCTAACCCTGTCTGTTAGTACCTCTAACCCTGTCTGTTAGTACCTCTAACCTTGTCTGTTAGTTCCCTTTCCGTTAGTACCTCTAACCCTGTATGTTGGTTCCTCTAACCCTGTCTGTTGGTTCCACTAACCCTGTCTGTTGGTTCCACTAACCCAGTCTGTTAGTTCCCTATCTGTTAGTACCTCTAACCCTGTTTGTTAGTTCCCTGTCTTTTGGTTCCTCTAAGCCTGTCTGTTAGTTCCTCTAACCCTGTCTGTTAGTACCTCTAACCCTGTCTGTTAGTTCCCTGTCTGTTAGTTCCTCTAACCCTGTCTGTTAGTTCATCTAAACGTGTCTGTTAGTTCCCTGTCTGTTAGTTCCTCTAACCCTGTCTGTTGGTTCCTCTAATCCTGTCTGTCTGTTAGTTCCCTGTCTGTTAGTTCCTCTAACCCTGTCTGTTAGTTCCCTGTCTGTTAGTTCCTCTAACCCTGTCCCTGTCTGCTGGTTCCTCTAACAACTGATTGGACAGTGAGGAGGAGACAGCAAATTGGACAGTGTGGAAAGACAGCCGATTGGAGAGAGAGGAGTGTCTGACCTTTGACCCTCTCCCCACGATGCAGGCTGATCTCTCCGGGGCCCTGCGGTGTGTGAGAGCGGGTAGCGATGAACGTCCTCCCCGGCACGGCGCTGTACAGCCTACGTTTCCCATGCTGCACTGGGCTGGGGGGAGATGGGGGCGGGCTGGGGTCCCTCTGTAGCCTGCCACTAGGGCTATACAAACACACATGAAAACACAGACATACACACGCACGCACGCGCACACACAGACATACACACACATAAGCATGGACACACAGACATACACACACAAGCACGGACACACAGACACACACACAAGCACGCAGGCAGGTGTGTATCTCTGTTTGTCTGCCTGTGTGTGTATACGTCTGTGTGTCTGTCTGCCTGTCTGCCTGTCTGCCCTGCCTGCCTGTCTGTCTGTGTGTCTGTCTGTGTGTCTCTGTCGGTCGGTCTGTGTGTGTCTGTGTGTGTATCTGAGGCGCCGAGTCTGCCTGCGAAGGCTGTGTGTGTACCTGAGGCGCCGTGTCTGCCTACGAAGGCTGTGTGTGTATCTGAGGTGCCATGTCTGCCTGCGAAGGCTGTGTGTGTACCTGAGGCGACGTGTCTGTCTGCGAAGTCTGTGTGTGTATCTGAGGCGCCGTGTCTGTCTGCGACCGCTGTGTGTGTACCTGAGGCGCCGTGTCTGTCTGCGAAGGCTGTCTGTGCACCTGAGGCGCCAAGTCTGTCTGCGAAGGCTGTCTGTGCACCTGAGGCACTGTGTCTGTCTGCGACAGCTGCGTGTGTATCTGAGGTGCCGTGTCTGTCTGCGACAGCTGCGTGTGTACCTGAGGCGCCGTGTCTGTCTGCGAAGGCTGTGTGTGTCTGCCTGCCGGTTGGAAGTGTTTGTGTTCTCCAGGCTGTGGAGGGAGGGGCCGGGGGAAGAAGAGGCGGGGCTTTCCAGAGCGTTGTCGCTGGCTGAGCGAATCAGATAACGGGGAGATGATGAGCCACACACACCAACATTATTGGCCCCACCCAGACGTCGGCGCTTTGAGGAATAGGAAGGGCTCTCTCTGAAAGGCACTGAGAAACAGAGAAGGGTTAGGGTTCCACATGGTTAAACACAGACATTAACACACAGAGAAGGGTTAGGGTTCCACATGGTTAAACACAGACATTAACACACAGAGAAGGGTTAGGGTTCCACATGGTTAAACACAGACATTAACACACAGAGAAGGGTTAGGGTTCCACATGGTTAAACACAGACATTAACACACAGAGAAGGGTTAGGGTTCCCCGTGGTTAAACACAGACATTAACACACAGGGTCCAGGATGGACTCACCTACGTCTGAGGCCTTATGGATCTTAATGATCTCTGCCAGGTCAAAATTCCCAGCAATGATGGCCACCTACACACACACATATATCTTTCTATTTGGATCCACAGTGAACCATTGTCAGAAACAAGCATTAACACTATACCAAATCACACTGCATTCTGTGTTGTAGGTCATTACCTGAAAAGCTGTTTGGTTGTTGTAGTTCTTAATGTCTTTATTTGTTCCTCTGAACAGCAGAACTCTGGCACAGCCGTCCTGAGAAAGGAAACATCACAGTCAGGCACACATAACAGCCCTGCTTACCTGGTTGTATAGGCCACACAGGTGTAGTATTACCTGGTTGTATAGACCACACAGGTGTAGTGTTACCTGGTTGTATAGACCACACAGGTGTAGTGTTACCTGGTTGTATAGACCACACAGGTGTAGTGTTACCTGGTTGTATAGACCACACAGGTGTAGTGTTACCTGGTTGTATAGACCACACAGGTGTAGTATTACCTGGTTGTATAGACCACACAGGTGTAGTGTTACCTGGTTGTATAGACCACACAGGTGTAGTATTACCTGGTTGTATAGACCACACAGGTGTAGTGTTACCTGGTTGTATAGACCACACAGGTGTAGTGTTACCTGGTTGTATAGACCACACAGGTGTAGTATTACCTGGTTGTATAGACCACACAGGTGTAGTGTTACCTGGTTGTATAGACCACACAGGTGTAGTGTTACCTGGTTGTATAGACCACACAGGTGTAGTATTACCTGGTTGTATAGACCACACAGGGGTAGTATTACCTGGTTGTATAGACCACACAGGTGTAGTATTACCTGGTTGTATAGACCACACAGGTGTAGTGTTACCTGGTTGTATAGACCACACAGGTGTAGTGTTACCTGGTTGTATAGACCACACAGGTGTAGTATTACCTGGTTGTATAGACCACACAGGTGTAGTGTTACCTGGTTGTATAGACCACAGGTGTAGTGTTACCTGGTTGTATAGACCACAGGTGTAGTGTTACCTGGTTGTATAGACCACACAGGTGTAGTGTTACCTGGTTGTATAGACCACACAGGTGTAGTGTTACCTGGTTGTATAGACCACACAGGTGTAGTGTTACCTGGTTGTATAGACCACAGGTGTAGTGTTACCTGGTTGTATAGACAACACAGGTGTAGTATTACCTGGTTGTATAGACCACACAGGTGTAGTATTACCTGGTTGTATAGACCACACAGGTGTAGTGTTACCTAGTTGTATAGACCACACAGGTGTAGTGTTACCTGGTTGTATAGACCACACAGGTGTAGTGTTACCTGGTTGTATAGACCACACAGGTGTAGTGTTACCTGGTTGTATAGACCACACAGGTGTAGTGTTACCTGGTTGTATAGACCACACAGGTGTAGTGTTACCTGGTTGTATAGACCACACAGGTGTAGTGTTACCTGGTTGTATAGACCACAGGTGTAGTGTTACCTGGTTGTATAGACCACACAGGTGTAGTATTACCTGGTTGTATAGACCACACAGGTGTAGTGTTACCTGGTTGTATAGACCACACAGGTGTAGTGTTACCTGGTTGTATAGACCACACAGGTGTAGTGTTACCTGGTTGTATAGACCACACAGGTGTAGTGTTACCTGGTTGTATAGACCACAGGTGTAGTGTTACCTGGTTGTATAGACCACACAGGGGTAGTGTTACCTGGTTATATAGACCACACAGGTGTAGTGTTACCTGGTTGTATAGACCACAGGTGTAGTGTTACCTGGTTGTATAGACCACACAGGTGTAGTGTTACCTGGTTGTATAGACCACACAGGTGTAGTATTACCTGGTTGTATAGACCACACAGGTGTAGTGTTACCTGGTTGTATAGACCACACAGGTGTAGTGTTACCTGGTTGTATAGACCACACAGGTGTAGTGTTACCTGGTTGTATAGACCACACAGGTGTAGTATTACCTGGTTGTATAGACCACACAGGTGTAGTGTTACCTGGTTGTATAGACCACACAGGTGTAGTGTTACCTGGTTGTATAGACCACACAGGTGTAGTGTTACCTGGTTGTATAGACCACACAGGTGTAGTGTTACCTGGTTGTATAGACCACAGGTGTAGTGTTACCTGGTTGTATAGACCACACAGGTGTAGTGTTACCTGGTTATATAGACCACACAGGTGTAGTGTTACCTGGTTGTATAGACCACAGGTGTAGTGTTACCTGGTTGTATAGACCACAGGTGTAGTGTTACCTGGTTGTATAGACCACAGGTGTAGTGTTACCTGGTTGTATAGACCACACAGGTGTAGTGTTACCTGGTTGTATAGACCACAGGTGTAGTGTTACCTGGTTGTATAGACCACAGGTGTAGTGTTACCTGGTTGTATAGACCACACAGGTGTAGTGTTACCTGGTTATATAGACCACACAGGTGTAGTGTTACCTGGTTGTATAGACCACACAGGTGTAGTGTTACCTGGTTATATAGACCACACAGGTGTAGTGTTACCTGGTTATATAGACCACACAGGTGTAGTGTTACCTGGTTGTATAGACCACAGGTGTAGTGTTACCTGGTAGTATAGACCACACAGGGGTAGTATTACCTGGTTGTATAGACCACACAGGTGTAGTGTTACCTGGTTGTATAGACCACACAGGTGTAGTGTTACCTGGTTGTATAGACCACACAGGTGCAGGGCAGTGTTCCCTGAGGCATTCTGAGAGCTCATATCGGCTCCGTAAAACAGCAGATGTTCCAGGTGCTGCACGTTCCCATGACGACATGCCTGGAGAGAAACAACCTGTCACATAGATGATCTAATCTTCCCATGTTTTTGTAGACAACAGGGTGGGAATGCCTTTTGATGAAATAGATTCTTCAGGAGTTTCCTTTACCTAATTCCCCAGAGTCAGATGAACTTGCGGATACCATTTGTATGTCTCTGCGTGAGGTTTGTAATATGTCCCTTTTTTTGGGTGACCCCAAATTCACATAGAAATAGAAGTTATAGATATGTGACTCATTGAAAGCAAATCTACGAAGCGGTAGATCTATTCTATGTGCACTTCTTCTATGCTTCCCATTCTTAAGTTTCATTTTTGCGTCTTGTTCTTTCCAACAAGTGAAAGGACAATGTTTTTGGTTATTGAAGAGACACAGAAGTTTAGAGATTAATTTAGTACAATGATTCTCTACACCAGTGGTCTCCAACCGTTCTCCAAGGCATTCCTAGTCGATCACCAAAACATTTTTGTAAAAATCCCAACTGTAAAGCCTTGCATTCATATTGGTTTTATTTGTTTGGCACTGTTGGCTGTGGGTGCACTTGATTCAGTAGCACTAGTGATGTTGGCTATGGGTGCACTTGATTCAGCAGTCCTAGTGCTGTTGGCGGTAGGTGCACTTGATTCAGCAGTCCTAGTGGTGTTGGCTGTGGGTGCACTTGATTCAGCAGCCCTAGTGATGTTGATTGTGGGTGCACTTGATTCAGCATCCCTTGTGATGTTGGCTGTGGGTGCACTTGATTCAGCAGCCCTAGTGATGTTAACTGTGGGTGCACTTGATTCAGCAGTCCTAGTGCTGTTGGCGGTAGGTGCACTTGATTCAGCAGTCCTAGTGGTGTTGGCTGTGGGTGCACTTGATTCAGCAGCCCTAGTGATGTTGGCTGTGGGTGCACTTGATTCAGCATCCCTAGTGATGTTGGCCGTGGGTGCACTTGATTCAGCAGCCCTAGTGATGATGACTGTGGGTGCACTTGATTCAGCAGCCCTAGTGCCATTAGCTGTGGGTGCACTTGATTCAGCAGCCCTAGTGCCATTAGCTGTGGGTGCACTTGATTCGGCAGTCCTAGTGCTGTTGGCGGTAGGTGCACTTGATTCAGCAGTGCACCTACAGTGCTGTTGGCTGTGGGTGCACTTGATTCAGCAGCCCTAGCGCCGGTAAGGCAAAGTGTTTCCATTTTTAACCTTTTAAATAGTCAAAAGATAGAAATCAATTGGCCAATCAGATAGCTCAGAACACCTTGTCTGCACAGTTTCCTCAAGCCATTGACTGTAAAAAGAAGCCTTGAACTCACAGCAAAGTTGATACTGTGAGATGTAAAAACTAAAACCATGAGTAGAAAGACTCAACAAATACAGCACCGAGCTAATGTTTTCATGTTTAAGTTGTTATTCAGCCTGTCAACACTTTATTCAACACCTTTATAAGCCATAAAATGCACATTTTGCCAACTTCCACATCCTAAAATCAGCACTGCAGCTGTAATGAATGAGTATTTCAAAGTGGTCTCTCCAATTTTGAGATATTACGATCTTGTCTCATTGCTGCAACTCCCCAACGGGCTCGGGAGAGTAGAAGGTCGAGTCATGCCTCCTCTGAAACATGACCCGCCAAGCCGCTCTCCTCTTAACCCGGGAGCCAGCTGCACCAATGTGTCACCATCCGAATGACGACCGAAGTCAGCCTGCAGGCGCCCGACCCGCCACAAGGAGTCGCTAGAGCACGATGATCCAAGTAAAGCCCTCCCTGCCAAACCCTCCCCTAACCCGGACGACGCTGGGCCAATTGTGCGCCGCCCTATGGGACTCCGGGTCCCGGCCAGTTGAGACGCCGCAACACTGCAATGCAGTGCCTTAGGCCTTAGACCTTAGGCCTTAGACCTTAGACCTTAGACCTCAGACCTCAGACCTTAGACCTTAGACCTTAGACCTCAGACCTCAGACCTCAGACCTTAGACCTTAGACCTTAGACCTTAGACCTCAGACCTTAGACCTCAGACCTCAGACCTTAGGCCTTAGACCTTAGACCTTAGGCCTCAGACCTTAGACCTCAAACCTTAGACCTTAGACCTCAGGCCTTAGACCTTAGACCTCAGGCCTTAGACCTCAGGCCTTAGACCTTAGACCTTAGACCTCAGACCTCAGACCTCAGACCACAGACCTTAGACCTTAGGCCTCAGACCTCAGACCTCAGACCACAGACCTTAGACCTTAGACCTCAGACCTCAGACCTCAGACCTCAGACCTTAGACCTTAGACCTTAGACCTTAGACCTTAGACCTCAGACCTCAGACCTCAGACCTTAGACCACAGACCTTAGACCTTAGGCCTCAGACCTTAGACCGCTGGCCTTAGACCGCTGGCCCTGGCTTTTGTCTGTTATAAAGAAAGGAATATTAAACTTTCTCTGGTCATAGGAGTAACAACATTAATTAGCGCATGAGGCAGAAATAATGCAGTGCGACTTGAGTTTCGCCATCAGCTGGAAGACTGTGTCCCCTTTTCTCAGTGGAGGGAAGGATGGCAGAGGGACGCTGAGTCGGGTGAGAGGCAGCCTCACCGCTGCCCCCTCCCTCCCCTCAGACTGACCATCAGCTGGAAGACTGTGTCCCCTTTTCTCAGTGGAGGGAAGGATGGCAGAGGGACGCTGAGTCGGGTGAGAGGCAGCCTATAGCCTACTGAGCATAGCCAATATGCAGGGATAATGTATTGTGTCTATAGGCTACTGAGCATAGCCAATATGTAGGGATAATGTACTGGGTCTATAGCCTACTGAGCATAGCCAATATGCAGGGATAATGTACTGGGCCTACTGAGCATAGCCAATATGCAGGGATAATGTACTGGGTCTATAGCCTACTGAGCATAGCCAATATGCAGGGATAATGTACTGGGTCTATAGCCTACTGAGCATAGCCAATATGCAGGGCTAATGTACTGGGTCTATAGCCTACTGAGCACAGCCAATATGCAGGGATAATGTACTGGGCCTATATCCTACTGAGCATAGCCAATATTCAGGGATAATGTACTGGGCCTATAGCCTACTGAGCATAGCCAATATGCAGGGATAATGTACCGGGCCTACTGAGCATAGCCAATATGCAGGGATAATGTACTGGGCCTATAGCCTACTGAGCATAGCCAATATGCAGGGATAATGTACTGGGCCTATAGCCTACTGAGCATAGCCAATATGCAGGGATAATGTACTGGGCCTATAGCCTACTGAGCATAGCCAATATGCAGGGATAATGTACTGGGCCTATAGCCTACTGAGCATAGCCAATATGCAGGGATAATGTACTGGGCCTATAGCCTACTGAGCATAGCCAATATGCAGGGATAATGTACTGGGCCTATAGCCTACTGAGCATAGCCAATATGCAGGGATAATGTACTGGGTCTATAGCCTACTGCACAGACCTCATTGCAGTAAACTGTTTTTAATTGGTTAATGTTGCATAGGCTTACGCTTTTTAATCAGTAGATGGCGGCTTGCATTTTGACTCCGAGCGTGAACTTTATTCAGAAAAGGTAGGTGACCGCTGACGTAGATCCATGTAGTAAACAGTAGGTTAATTTCTGCAATTACCAGGAGCGTTGAAGCATGAGGCTTAACTTCTCCACTGTTTTGTCCCATAGAATCACATATAGATACCACGTTGTGGCAGTGTGAAGGGCACTGTGTAGAATCACATATAGATACCACGTTGTGGCAGTGTGAAGGGCACTGTGTAGATACACATATAGATACCACGTTGTGGCAGTGTGAAGAATCACATATAGATACCACGTTGTGGCAGTGTGAAGGGCACCGTGTAGATACACATACAGATACCACGTTGTGGCAGTGTGAAGGGCACCCGTGCAGAATCACATATACAGTATATCACAAAAGTGAGTACACCCCTCACATTTTTGTAAATATTTGAGTATACCTTTTCATGTGACAACACTGAAGACATGACACGTTGCTACAATGTAAAGTAGGGAGTGTACAGCTTGTATAACAGTGTAAATTTGCTGTCCCCTCAAAATAACTCAACACACAGCCATTCATGTCTAAACCGCTGGCAACAAAAGTGAGTACACCCCTAAGTGAAAATGTCTAAATTGGGCCCAATTAGCCATTTTCCCTCACCGGTGTCATGTGACTCGTTAGTGTTACAAGGTCTCAGGTGTGAATGGGGAGCAGGTGTGTTAAATTTGGTGTCATCGCTCTCACACTCCCTCATACTGACTGTTCACTGGAAGTTCAACATGGCACCTCATGGCAAAGACCTCTCTGAGGATCTGACAAAAAGAATTGTTGCTCTACATAAAGATGGCCTGGGATATAAGAAGATTACCAAGACCCTGAAACTGAGCTGCAGCACGGTGGCCAAGACCATACAGCGGTTTAACTGGACAGGTTCCACTCAGAACAGGCCTCACCATGGTCGACCAAAGAAGTCTATATGCCAATTTTAATTCATTTATTTATTATTCATTAATTTCTGGTAATTACAATCTTGTCTCATCGCTGCAACTCCACAACTGGCTCGGGAGAGGAGAAGGTCGAGTCACCAAGGGTTAGGGTTAGGCTAACCCTAACTCTAACCCTAACCCTTAGGCTAACCCTAACCCTTAGGCTAACCCTAACCCTTAGGCTAATCCTAACATTAGGCTAATCCTAACCCTTAGGCTAATCCTAACTCTAACCCTAACCCTTAGGCTGACCCTAACCCTTAGGCTGACCCTAACCCTTAGGCTAACCCTAACCCTTAGGCTAACCCTAACCCTTAGGCTAACCCTAACTGGCTCAGGAGAGGAGAAGGTTGAGTCACCAAGAAATCACTTCCACATTTCCTGAATGATAAAAGTCTAATAGTTCCAAAACAAATGAGATGTTAATGGTCACATACACCACATGGATAACAGATGTTAATGGTCACATACCCCACATGGATAACAGATGTTAATGGTCACATACACCACATGGATAACAGATGTTAATGGTCACATGGATAACAGATGTTAATGGTCACATACACCACATAGATAACAGATGTTAATGGACACATGGATAACAGATGTTAATGGACACATACACCACATAGATAACAGATGTTAATGGTCACATACACCACATGGATAACAGATGTTAATGGTCACATACACCACATGGATAACAGATGTTAATGGTCACATACACCACATGGATAACAGATGTTAATGGACACATACACCACATAGATAACAGATGTTAATGGACACATGGATAACAGATGTTAATGGTCACATACACCACATGGATAACAGATGTTAATGGTCACATACACCACATGGTTAGCAGATGTTAATGGTCACATACACCACATGGATAACAGATGTTAATGGACACATACACCACATAGATAACAGATGTTAATGGACACATACACCACATAGATAACAGATGTTAATGGACACATGGATAACAGATGTTAATGGTCACATACACCACATGGATAACAGATGTTATTGGTCACATACACCACATGGATAACAGATGTTAATGGACACATACACCACATGGATAACAGATGTTAATGGTCACATGGATAACAGATGTTAATGGTCACATACACCACATGGATAACAGATGTTAATGTGAGTGTAGAGAAATGCTTGTGCTTCTAGTTCCGACAGTGCAGTAATATCTAACATGTAATCTAACAATTCCACAACTACTACTTAATACACACAAATCTAAGTAAAGGAATGGAATAAGAATATATACATATAAATGTATATAAATAACGACAGGGCGGCATAGACAAGATACAATAGATGGTATAAAATACAGTTTTTAGATTTGAGATGAGTAATGCAAGATATGTAAACATGATCCATTTGTTAAAGTGGCCAGTGATGTCAAGTCTGTATGTACAGCCTGACAGGATGCTCTCATATGTGCATCTGTAAAAGTTTGTGAGTATTTTAGGTGACAAGCCAAATATCTTCAGCCTTCTGAGGTTGAAAAGGCACTGTGGATAGGGGGGTGCTCCTTCTGCTGTTTCCTGAAGTCCACGATCATCTCCTTTGTTTTGTTGACGTTGACTGAGAGGTTGTTTTCCTGACACCACACTCGGAGTGCCCTCACCTCCTCCCTGTAGGCTGTGTCGTCGCTGTTGGTAATCAAGCCCACTACTGTTGTGTCGTCTGCAAACTTGATGATCGAGTAGGAGGTGTGCATGGCCACGCAGTCATGGGTGAACAGGGAGTACAGGAGAGGGCTGAGAACACACCCTTGTGGGGCCCCAGAGTTGAGATGTTGTTTCCTACCTTCACCACCAGGGGGCGGCCCGTCAGGAAGTCCAGGACCAAATTGCACACAGCGGCGAACCAGAGACCCAGGGCCTCCAGCTTAATGATGAGCTTGGAGGGTACTCTGGTGTTGAATGCTGAGCTATAGTCAATGAACAGCATTCTTACATAGGTATTCCTCTTGTCCAGGTGGGTTAGGGCAGTGTGCAGTGGGATGGTGATTGCATCGTCTGTGGACCTGTTGGGGCGGTAAGCAATTTGAAGTGGGTCTAGGGTGACAGGTAAGGTGGAGGTGATATGATCCTTGACTAGTCTCTCAAAGCACTTCATGATGACAGAGGTGAGTGCTACCTCTAAAGTAATTTAGTTCAGATACTTTTGCATTCTTGGGTACAGGAACAATGGTGGCCATCTTGAAGCATGTGGGGACAGCAGACTGGGATAGGGAGCGATTAAATATGTCCATAAGCGCACCAGCCAGCTGGTCTGCGCATGCTCTGAGGACGCGGCTGGGGATGCCATCTAGGTCAGCAGATTTGGAAGGTTAACACATTTAAATGTCTTAATAATCACGTTGGCCACGGAGGAGGAGAGCCCATAGTCCTTGGTAGCGGGCCACGTCGGTGGCACTGTATTATCCTCAAAGCGTGCAAAGGTGTTTAGTTTGTCTGGAAGCAAGACGTCGTTGTCCGTGACGTGGCTGGTTTTCTTTTTGTAATCTGTGATTGTCTGTAGACCCTGCCACATACGTCTCGTGTCTGGACCGTTGCATTGCGACTCCACTTTGTCTCTATACTGAAATGTCACTTGTTTGATAGCCTTGTAGAGGGAATAACTACACTGTTTGTATTCGGCCATATTCCCAGTCACCTTCCCATTGTTAAACTTTGAGGTTCGCGCTTTCAGTTTTGCGCGAATGTCGCCATCTATCCACGGTTTCTGGTAGGTTTTAATAGTCATGGTAGGTTCATCTTCTCACACTTCCTTATAAACTCACTCACCGAATCAGCGTATACGTCAATATTATTCCCTGAGGCTACCCGGAACATGTCCCAGTCCGTGTGATCAAAACAATCTTGAAGCGTGGTTTCCGATTGGTCAGACCAGCGTTGAATAGTCCTTAGCACGGGTACATCCTGTTTGAGTTTCTGCCTATAGGAAGGGAGGAGCAAAATGGAGTCGTGGTCAGATTTGCCGAACGGAGAGTGGGGGGGGAGCTTGTATGCATCTGGGAAGTTAGAGTAGCAGTGATCTGTGTATTTCCAGCTTGAGTGCTACAGTCAATATGCTGGTAGAATTTAGGTAGCCTTAAAATCCCCAGCTACAATAAATGCAGCTCAGGATATATGGTTGCCAGTTTGCATAAAGTCCAGTGAAGTTCCTTGAGGGCCATCGTGGTATCGGCTTGAGGGGGATATACAGTGGGGAGAACAAGTATTTGATACACTGCCGATTTTGCAGCTTTTCCTACTTACAAAGCATGTAGAGGTCTGTAATTTTTATCATAGGTACACTTCAACTGTGAGAGATGGAATCTAAAACAATAATACAGAAAATCACATTGTATGATTTTTAAGTAATTAATTTGCATTTTATTGCATGACATAAGTATTTGATACATCAGAAAAGCAGAACTTAATATTTGCTACAGAAACCAGCTGGTCTGCGCATGCTCTGAGGACGCGGCTGGGGATGCCGTCCGAGGAGAATTCCCTTGGGAGATAATACGGTCAGCATTTGAATGTGAGGAATTCTAGGTCAGGTGAACAAAAGGAGTTCCTGTATGTTGTCACAATTACACCATGAGTTGTTAATCATGAAACATACACCCCTGCCCTTCTTCTTCCTGGAGAGACTCCAACAGCATATACCCAGAGAGCCATGTGTCCGTGAAACAGAGTATGTTACAATCCCTGATGTCTCTCTGGAAAACAACCTTTGCCCTAATTTCGTCTACCTTGTTATCTAGAGACTGGACATTAGCGAGTAATATACTCGGAAGCGGTGGGTGGGTGGTACACGCGCCTCAGAAGACCGCTTCGTCTACCTCTTCTCTGGCAGCGTTGTTTTGGGTTGGCCTTCGGAATCAGTTCAAATGCCCTGGATGGTTCGGACAAAGGATCCGCTTCGGGAAAGTCATATTTCTGGTCGTATTCCTGGTCATAGTTCTAGTAATTTGACGTCGCTCTGATATCCAATACATTAAAAAAATACTGCAAAGTTTCCTAAGGACTAGAAGCGAGGCAGCCCTCTCTGTCGGCGCCATCTTGCCTAATTTCTGTTTCTGTGACAAAAAAGCAACGTACTGTATAGTGTAGAGCAGTGGTCAACAGACTTTTCTGATTCAAGAACACTTGTCTCGGCTTGCAGTCATAATGGCAGAGACATGACTTAAAACACGTAAGATGTTGTTACTCCTATGACCAGAGAAAGGACAATATTCCTAATTCATGTTGTTACTCCTATGACCAGAGAAAGGTAAATATTCCTAATTCAACAAAATAATAGAAAAAGTACATAGAAAATGTTTAATTAGTTAACTAAGTTTTCAGAAAAACAAACTAATTACAAACTGGTCAAGTGGATCTGAAAACAAACAAACCAAATTAATTTCAAATTAAAATCTGAATTTCTAGAACAAAAAAGACATCTAAAAACACACAACTATAATAACCTTGGTGTGTCTGTGTGTGTTTTACCTGGTGGATCTCCTGCCAGCCATTCTCGTCGGTGCTGCCTATGACAGCGTGTTCATGCAGCAGCAGTTCACAGCAGTACGGGTCTCCCCCCACCATGGCACAGTGGTACAACGGAGTTAACCCACGACTGTCCCTATAGTCTGGAGACGCACCCAGGTCCAACACAGTCTGCAACACACACACACATTATGCTTAAAACAGAAACACACAGGGGTGTGTATGCATGTGTGTGTGTGTGTGTGTGTGTGCGTACTCACTGTGAGTGCTGTGTGGTTCCTAGAGAGAACAGCTCTGTGCAGCGCTGTGATTCCGTCTCTAGTCCTGAAGTCCAGGTGAGCTCCTCCACTCCTCAGAACTTTAATCAGCTCTGAACTGCCCTCTAGCTGAACCGCCAGGGTCAGGGGGCATTCTATAAACACACACATTCAGATAGAAAAATACTGAGGCTTAGTCGTGAGGGATAGATATCACTCACTTTCAGACACTGAGGGTGTGTGTGTGTGTGTGTGTGTGTGTGTGTGTGTGTGTGTGTGTTTCCTCACCTCCTGTGTCTGCATCATGAAAATTAGGATCAAGGCCTTTCTCCAAGAACCTGGAGACTTTGTCAACGCTGAGCTGATAAACATACTCCATGAACTTCTTAAGGTTGGCCTGAGAGACAGAGAAAGGGACAGCGAGAGTAGGGCTGGCACGTTAGTGTGTGTGTGTGTGTGTGTCTGTCTGTGTGCGCGTGTGCGTATGCATGTCTGTATCTGTGTCTGTATCTGTGTGTGTGTCTGTGTCTGTGTGTGTGTGTGTGGTCTTACCTTGGTATGGAGCTTTGCTAGCTGCTTGTCGTCCACATAGCTCTGAGTGTAAACACGCCTCTTATAGCGAAACTACAATCACACACACACACACACACACACACACACACACACACACACACACACACACACACACACACACACACACACACACACACACACACACACACACACACACACACACACACACACACACACACACACACACACACACACACACACACACACACACACACAGCCCTATGAGTTAAAACAATTTTAGTTTCAGCATTTAGGTTGAATGTATGGTATAGGTAGTGGTGTAGGTAGTGGTGTCTAGGTTGTAGGGTGTAGGTATAGGTAGTGGTGTAGGTAGTGGTGTCTAGGTTTTAGGGTGTAGGTATGGTATGGTATAGGGCGTAGTGTGTAGAGGGTAGCTCTAGATAGGGAATTGGGGTGATGGGGTAGAGGGTACCTCTAGATAGGGAATGAGAGTGATGGGGTAGAGGGTACCTCTAGATAGGGAATAGGGGTGATGGGGTAGAGGGTCCCTTTAGGCAGGGAATAGGGGTGATGGGGGGTAGAGGGTACCTCTAGGCAGGGAATAGGGGTGATGGGGGTAGAGGGTAGCTCTAGATAGGGAATAGGGGTGATGGGGGTAGAGGGTACCTCTAGGCAGGGAATAGGGGTGATGGGGGTAGAGGGTACCTCTAGATAGGGAATAGGGGTGATGGGGGTAGAGGGTACCTCTAGGCAGGGAATAGGGGTGATGGGGGTAGAGGGTACCTCTAGATAGGGAATAGGGGTGATGGGGGTAGAGGGTACCTCTAGATAGGGAATAGGGGTGATGGGGGTAGAGGGTACCTCTAGATAGGGAATAGGGGTGATGGGGGTAGAGGGTACCTCTAGGAAGGGAATAGGGGTGATGGGGGTAGAGGGTACCTCTAGATAGGGAATAGGGGTGATGGGGGTAGAGGGTAGCTCTAGATAGGGAATAGGGGTGATGGGGGTAGAGGGTACCTCTAGATAGGGAATAGGGGTGATGGGGGTAGAGGGAACCTCTAGATAGGGAATAGGGGTGATGGGGGTAGAGGGTACCTCTAGATAGGGAATAGGGGTGATGGGGGTAGAGGGTACCTCTAGATAGGGAATAGGGGTGATGGGGGTAGAGGGTACCTCTAGGTAGGGAATAGGGGTGATGGGGGGTAGAGGGTACCTCTAGGGGAATAGGGGTGATGGGGGTAGAGGGTACCTCTAGATAGGGAATAGGGGTGATGGGGGTGAGAGGGTACCTCTAGATAGGGAATAGGGGTGATGGGGGTAGGGTACCTCTAGGATAGGGAATAGGGGTGATGGGGGTAGAGGGTACCTCTAGATAGGGAATAGGGGTGATGGGGGTAGAGGGTACCTCTAGATAGGGAATAGGGGTGATGGGGGTAGAGGGTACCTCTAGATAGGGAATAGGGGTGATGGGGGGTAGAGGGTACCTCTAGGTATAGGGAATAGGGGTGATGGGGGTAGAGGGTACCTCTAGTAGGGAATAGGGGTGATGGGGGTAGAGGGTACCTCTAGAGGTAGGGAATAGGGGTGATGGGGGTAGAGGGTACCTCTAGGTAGGGAATAGGGGTGATGGGGGTAGGGTACCTCTAGGTAGGGAATAGGGGTGATGGGGGTAGAGGGTACCTCTAGGTAGGGAATAGGGGTGATGGGGGTAGAGGGTACCTCTAGGTAGGGAATAGGGGTGATGGGGGTAGAGGGTACCTCTAGATAGGGAATAGGGGTGATGGGGGTAGAGGGTACCTCTAGGTAGGGAATAGGGGTGATGGGGGGTAGAGGGTACCTCTAGATAGGGAATAGGGGTGATGGGGTAGAGGGTACCTCTAGGTAGGGAATAGGGGTGATGGGGGGTAGAGGGTAGTCTTTCAGCAGTCGTTCCTCGTCTAGGAACTTCCCAGCTCGTCCGTTGAAGGCCGGTTGAAACAGACCGTAATTCAGAACATCAGTCAGACTCTGTGTTAGAGTCACTAACACACGCTGCTTACTGCTCCACACTGCTGCCTCGGGATCCAACCGCAGACACTTCTACACACACAAATAAAATGTTATTTGCCACATGCGCCCAATACAACAGGTGTAGACCTTACAGTGAAATGCTTACTTACAAGCCCTTAACCAACAATGCAGATTTAAGAAAATTAAGTGTTAAGTAGAAAATAGATAAGTAAAAATAAAATAAAAAAACAGTCAGGATGCTCTCGATGGTGCAGCTGTAGAACCTTTTGAGGATCTGATGACCAATGCCAAACTTTTTCAGTCTCCTGTGGGGGAACAGGCTTTGTTGTGCACTCTTCACGACTGTCTTGGTGTGGTTGGACCATGATCGTTTGTTGGTGATGTGGACATCAAGGAACTTGAAGCTCTCAACCTAATCCACTACAGCCCCATTGATGAGAATGGGGGCGTGCTCAGTCCTCCTTTTTCTGTAGTCCACAATCATCTCCTTTGTCTTGATCACGTTGAGAGAGAGGTTGTTGTCCTGGCACAACATGGCCAGGTCTCTGACCTCCTCCCTATAGGCAGTCTCGTCGTTGTCGGTGATCAACCCTACCCATTGTATCGTCGGCAAACTTAATGATGGTGTTGGAGTCATACCTGGCCATGCAGTCATGAGTGTAAAGGAGGGGACTGAACACGCACCCCTGAGGGGCCCCCGTTTTGAGCATTAGCGTGGCGGATGTGTTATTACCTACCCTTACCACCTGGGGTTAGCCCGTCAGGAAGTCCAGGATCCAGTTGCAGAGGGAGGTGTTTAGTCCCCGGGTTCTTGTTTTAACGATGAGCTTTGAGGGCACTATGGTGTTGAATGCTGAGCTGTAGTCAATGTATAGCATTCTCACATAGGTGTTCCTTTTGTCCAGGTGTGAAAGGGCAGTGTGGAGAGCAATAGAGATTGCATCATCTGTGGATCTGTTTGGGCGTTACGCAAATTGGAGTGGGTCTAGGGTGTCTCCGAGGATGCTGTTGATGTGAGCCATGACCAGCCTTTCAAAGCACTTCATGGCTACAGACGTGAGTAGTCATTTAGGCAGGTTATCTTAGTGTTCATGGGCACAGGGACTATGGTGGTCAGCTTGAAACATGTTGGTGTTACAGACTCGGTCAAGGAGAGGTTGAAAATGTCAGTGAAGACACTTGCCAGTTGGTCAGCGCATGCTCGGGAACACACGTCCTGGTAATCCGTCTGGCCCTGCGTCTTGGTGGATGTTGACCTGTTTAAAGGTCTTACTCACATCGGCCAAGGAGAGCATGATCAATCAGTCATACGGTACAGCTGATGCTCTCATGCATGCTTCAGTGTTGCTTGCCTCAAAGCGAACATAGAAGTAATTTAGCTCGTCTGGTAGGCTCATGTCACTGGGAAGCTTGCGGCTGTGCTTCCCTTTGTAGTCTGTAATAGTTTGCAAGCCCTGCCACTTTCGACGAGTGTCGGAGCCAGTGTGGTATGATTCAACCTTAGCCCTGTATTGACGCTTTGCCTGTTTGATGGTTCGTCGCAGGGCATGGCGGGATTTCTTGTAAGCTTCCGGGTTAGAGTCCCGCACCTTGAAAGCGGCAGCTCTATCCTTTAGCTCAGTGCGAATGTTGCCTGTAATCCATGGCTTCTGGTTGGGGTATGTACGTACAGTCACTGTGGGGACGACGTCCTCAATGCACGTATTGCTAAAGCCAGTGACTGATGTGGTGTATTCCTCAATGTCATCGGAAGAATCCCGGAACATGTCCTGTCTGTGCTAGCAAAGCAGTCCTGTAGTTTAGCATCTGCTTCATCTGACCACTTCTTATTGACTGAGTCACTGGTGCTTCCTGCTTTAATTGTTGCTTGTAAGCAGGAATCAGGAGGATAGAGTTGTGGTCGGATATATCAAATCGAGGGCGAGGGAGAGCTTTGTACGCGTCTCTGTGTGTGAAGTACAGGTGATCTAGAATTTTTTCCCTCTTGTTGCACATTTAACATGTTGATAGAGATTTGGTAGAACTAATTTAAGTTACCCTGCATTAAAGTCTCCGGCCATTAGGAGCGCCACCTCTGGGTGAGTGGTTTTCTGTTTGCTTATTTCCTTATACAGCTGATTGAGTGCGGTCTTAGTGCCAGCATCTATCTGTGGTGGTAAATAAACAGCCACGAAAAATATAGCTGAGAACTCTCTAGGCAAGTAGTGTGGCCTGCAGTTTATCACAATATATTGTACTTCAGGCGAGCAAAATCTAGAGACTTCCTTAGATTTGGTGCACCAGCTGTTGTTTACAAATATGCACAGTCCGCCCCCCGTCTTACTGGTGTGGGCTGTTCTATCCTGCTGGTGCAGCGTGTATCCCGCTAGCTGAATATCCATGTCGTTATTCAGCCATGATTCCGTGAAGCATAGGATATTACAGTTTTTTATGTCCCGTTGGTAGGATATTCGTGATCTTACCTCGTCTAGGCTTAACGGAGGCAGCTGTTTATTCTTGCCGATGCACCGAAAACCCAGCCAGCTGTATGTTATTCATGTCAGCCATGACTCGGTGAAACACAAGACATTACAGTTAATGTCCAGTTGGTAGGATATTTGTGATCGTAGCTCATCTATTTTGTTATCCAATGATTGTACGTTGGCTATGTCACATCTGCTGACCCCTCTCTGGCGCTCAAGGTCGCCAGGCTACTTATCATTACTCACACCTGCCACCATCGTTACACGCATCAACGCTTCATCTGACTCAACTGGACTCCATCACGTTATTAAGTAACCCCCCTATACAGTGGGGCAAAAAGTATTTAGTAAGCCACCAATTGTGCAAGTTCTCCCACTTAAAAAGATGAGAGAGGCCTATAGAGATAGGTACACTTCAACTATGACAGACAAAATGAGAAAAAAAAATCCAGAAAATCACATTGTAGGATTTTTAATGAATTTATTTGCAAATTATGGTGGAAAATAAGTATTTGGTCACGTACAAACAAGCAAGATTTCTGGCTCTCACAGACCTGTAACTTCTTCTTTAAGAGGCTCCTCTGTCCTCCACTCGTTACCTGTATTAATGGCACCTGTTTGAACTTGTTATCAGTATAAAAGACACATGTCCACAACCTCAAACAGTCACACTCCAAACTCCACTATGGCCAAGACCAAAGAGCTGTCAAAGACACCAGAAACAAAATTGTAGACGTGCACCAGGCTGGGAAGACTGAATCTGCAATAGGTAAGCAGCTTGGTTTGAAGAAATCAACTGTGGGAGCAATTATTAGGAAATGGAAGACATACAAGACCACTGATAATCTCCCTCGATCTGAGGCTCCAACGCAAGATCTCACCCCGTGGGGTCAAAATGATCACAAGAACGGTGAGCAAAAATCCCAGAACCACACGGAGGGACCTAGTGAATGACCTGCAGAGAGCTGGGACCAAAGTAACAAATCCTACCATCAGTAACACACTACACCGCCAGGGACTCAAATCCTGCAGTGCCAGACGTGTCCCCCTGCTTAAGCCAGTACATGTCCAGGCCCGTCTGAAGTTTGCTAGAGAGCATTTGGATGATCCAGAAGAAGATTGGGAGAATGTCATATGGTCAGATGAAACCAAAATATTACTTTTTGGTAAAAACTAAACTCGTCGTGTTTGGAGGACAAATAATGCTGAGTTATATCCAAAGAACACCATACCTTCTGTGAAGCATGGGGGTGGAAACATCATGCTTTGGGGCTGTTTTTCTGCAAAGGGACCAGGACGACTGATCCGTGTAAAGGAAAGAATGAATGGGGCCATGTATCGTGAGATTTTGAGTGAAAACCTACCTATTTTGAGTGACCTCTGTCATTGCCAACAAAGGGTATATAACAAAGTATTGAGAAAAACTTTTGTTATTGACCAAATACTTATTTTTCACAATAATTTGCAAATAAATTCATAACAAATTGTACAATGTGATTTTCTGGATTTTTTTCTTCTCATTTTGTCTATCATAGTTGAAGTGTGTACCTATGATGAAAATTACAGGCCTCTCTCATCTTTTTAAGTGGGAGAACTTGCACAATTGGTGGCTGACTGTCACTTCCTCAGTTTCTTTCCCGAGTTAGGGTTATGTAGGGGTAGGTAGTATGTGGACCAGGGTGAGGTAGGGGTAGGTAGTATGTGGACCAGGGTTAGGTAGGTGTAGGGGTAGGTAGAATGTGGACCAGGGTTAGGTAGGGGTGGGTAGTATGTGGACCAGGGTTAGGTAGGGGTAGGTAATATGTGGACTAGGGTTAGGTAGGGGTAGGGGTAGGTAGTATGTGGACCAGGGTTAGGTAGGTGTAGGGGTAGGTAGTATGTGGACCAGGGTTAGGTAGGGGTAGGTAATATGTGGACCAGGGTTAGGTAGGGGTAGGGGTAGGTAATATGTGGACCAGGGTTAGGTAGGGGTAGGGGTAGGTAGTATGTGGACCAGGGTTAGGTAGGGGTAGGTAGTATGTGGACCAGGGTTAGGTACGGGTAGGGGTAGGGGTAGGTAGTATGTGGACCAGGGTTAGGTAGGGGTAGGGGTAGGGGTAGTATGTGGACCAGGGTTAGGTAGGGGTAGGGGTAGGGGTAGGTAGTATGTGGACCAGGGTTAGGTAGGGGTAGGGGTAGGTAGTATGTGGACCAGGGTTAGGTAGGGGTAGGGGTAGGTAGTATGTGGACCAGGGTTAGGTAGGGGTAGGTAGTATGTAGAGCATTAATGTCGTTTTGACACCAATGTTGGAAGCATCAGGAAGTGTTTTTGTTTAAGTGGGTGACGTCGGGTCCGGGTACGGCTGCCGAAGAAACAATGGATGCCTCAGCTGGCTCGTCGGGTTTCCATTTCTCAGCTGGCTCGTCGGGCTTCCATGCCTCAGCTGGCTCGTCGGGCTTCCATGCCTCAGCTGGCTCGTCGGGCTTCCATGCCTCAGCTGGCTCGTCGGGCTTCCATGCCTCCATGCCTCAGCTCGTCGGGCTTCCATGCCTCAGCTGGCTCGTCGAGCTCCATGCCCATGCCTCAGCTGGCTCGTCGGGCTTCCATGCCTCAGCTGGCTCGTCGGGCTTCCATGCCTCAGCTGGCTCGTCGGGCTTCCATGCCTCAGCTGGCTCGTCGGGCTTCCATGCCTCGGCCGGCCCATTGGGCTCGCCCAGGTGGGACGCCGAGTGGCGCCCTTAGAGGGGAGGTACTGTCACATCTGCTCCTGTTCCCCCTCTCTGGAGCTCAAGGTCACCAGGTTGCTTATCATTACACACATCTGTCACCATCGTTACACGCATCAGCACGTCATCAGACTCACCTGGACTCCATCATGTTATTAATTACCTCCCCTATATCTCTTAGTTTCTTTCCCGAGTCAGCATCAATGTCGTTTTGTTTCCCGTCCAGACGCTGTCCGTGTTTTGTTTCATGTCCGTTATTTATGAAATGTTCACTCCCTGTACTTGCTTCTCATCTCCTAGCGTCTGTCCTTACAGGCTAATAGGTAGAGGCAGATTACCCACTTGCCATCAAATCCTTACAAGGCACCCCGACCTACATCCCTGATATCTCTGTCTCTTTCTCCTGTGAATGACGAGGATGAGGCCTTGTCGGGTGTCTGAAAAAAATCCTTCAAGTCCAACTCATTAAAAAAAAATCGTTGTCCAGTACGAGGTGAGTAATCGCTGTCCTGATATCCAGAAGTGTCTTTTCGTCATAAGAGACGGTGGCAGAAACAAAGTTGGCTACAAATAACGCGAAAAAACACACACAACAGCACAATTGGTTAAGAGCCCGTAAAACACACACAACAGCACAATTGGTTAAGAGCCCGTAAAACGGCAGCCATCTCCTCCGGCGACATTCTTCACACACCTGTGAATTTATCTATCAATTTCTTAGGTAAGAGTTTTCATATGTGTGTGTTTGTGTGTTTGCGTGTACCGTCTGCTGCAGGTCAGGGATGCCAATACGGATGACGATGCTGTTTCCAGAGCCGTCGTCAGGAGGATCTGGGGAGGAAGTCCTCCCATCGTCCCTGGCAAGGGCGGAACCTGGCTGGTTGCCATTGGTAGCAGCTGGTTGCCGGGGATGATCAGGGGGGTCATGCTTAGCGTTGGCAGTCGGACTCAGAGGCATGGGGTCACTCACTGTCCAGTCACAGCCCTACACACACACACACACACACACACACACACACACACACACACACACACAAAGGAATCAACAGGAGTCTACAGCTGTTGTATTAGGCGCATGTGACTGATAACATTTGATTTTATTACCTGTTACCAACACTGCTACACAGTATGGTATTAGTACTCATCATAATAGTAAAATAATAAAGGATCAACAATGACACAGAATGTACTAAAGTGAAATGAGAGAGATACAGAGAGAGAGAGAGAGAGAGAGAGAGAGAGAGAGAGATAGAGCGAGAAAGATACAGGGAGAGAGAGAGAGAGAGAGATACAGAGCGAGAGAGAGAGATACAGAGCGAGAGAGAGAGCAAGAGAGAGAGAGATACAGAGCGAGAAAGATACAGGGAGAGAGAGAGAGATACAGAGAGAGAGAGAGAGAGAGAGACAGAGAGAGAGAGAGAGAGATACAGAGCAAGAAAGATACAGGGAGAGATACAGAGAGAGAGATATACAGGGAGAGAGAGAGAGCAAGAGAGAGAGAGATACAGAGCAAGAAAGATACAGAGAGAGAGAGAGAGAGAGAGAGAGATACAGAGATAGAGAGAGAGAGAGAGATACAGAGGAAGATACAGAGAGAGAGAGAGATACAGAGCAAGAGAGATACACAGAGAGAGAGAGAGAGAGAGACAGAGAGAGAAGAGATACAGAGCGAGAGAGAGAGAGAGAGAGAGATACAGAGAGAAAGATACAGGGAGAGAGATACAAGAAAGATACAGGGAGAGAGATACAGAGAGAAAGATACAGGGAGAGAGAGAGAGAGAGAGAGATACAGAGCAAGAGAGAGATACAGAGAGAGAGAGAGATAGAGAGAGAGAGAGAGAGACAGAGAGAGAGAGAGAGAGATACAGAGAGAGAGAAGAGCGAGAGAGAGAGAGAGAGAGAGAGAGAGATACAGAACGAGAAAGATACATTGAGAGAGAGATACAGAGCGAGAGATACAGGGAGATAGAGAGAGAGAGAGCAAGAGAGAGAGACACCCAGCTAGCACATTTGGTTCCTTGGAAGTTGTGGGAACGTACTTGTTTGGTTTCCCATTGGTTCTAGAAACAAAGCCATAAGTAACCTGACCGGTGAAATGGAAAGTGTTTTAAACGTTCTGAGAATGGAAGTGAAAATGTTCCCTGTTCTGGCAAAGCTGAATAAAGCTGTTCATTTTAGTCTATTCAAACAGACCACATTTCAAAGGAAACAAGCACTCAGGTGTGGCCAATTAGTGGCGAAGCCAACACACCAGAACACACTTAACAAGATAGAGGATAAGAGAGAGTTTTGTTGATTCTGAGAATGGAATATATGTTTTTAAATAAAAAATGTAAAATGTTACGAATGTTTCCTGGTGTGTTTTTGGGGAACATTTTTCTTAATGTTCTGAGAACATGATTAAAAAGAACAATGACAAAACCTGTAGAAAAGTGCTGAATTTGAGAAGGATCCTGCCAGAACAGCAGCGGTGGGGAAAGTACCTGTTATACTGGAGTAAGAATAAAGATCCATGAATAGAAAATGACTCAAGTAAAAGTGAAAGTCATACAGTAAAATACTGAGTAAAAGTCGAAAGTACTTGGTTTTAAATAAAGTTAAGTATCAGAACTAAATGAAATTGTTAAAATATACTTAAGAATTAAAAATAAAAGTATAAATCATGTCAAATTCCTTATATTAAGCAAACCAGACAGCACCATTTTCTTACAGAACAGATAGCCAGGGGCATGCTCCAACACTCAGACATCATTACAGATAGCTAGGGGCACTCCAACACTCAGACATCATTACAGATAGCCAGGGGCACGCTCCAACACTCAGACATCATTACAGATAGCTAGGGGCACTCCAACACTCAGACATCATTACAGATAGCCAGGGGCACGCTCCAACACTCAGACATCATTACAGATAGCTAGGGGCACGCTCCAACACTCAGACATCATTACAGATAGCCAGGGGCACGCTCCAACACTCAGACATCATTACAGATAGCTAGGGGCACGCTCCAACACTCAGACATCATTACAGATAGCTAGGGGCACGCTCCAACACTCAGACATCATTACAGATAGCCAGGGGCATGCTCCAACACTCAGACATCATTACAGATAGCTAGGGGCACTCCAACACTCAGACATCATTACAGATAGCCAGGGGCATGCTCCAACACTCAGACATCATTACAGATAGCTAGGGGCACTCCAACACTCAGACATCATTACAGATAGCCAGGGGCACGCTCCAACACTCAGACATCATTACAGATAGCCAGGGGCACGCTCCAACACTCAGACATCATTACAGATAGCTAGGGGCACTCCAACACTCAGACATCATTACAGATAGCCAGGGGCACGCTCCAACACTCAGACATCATTATAGATAGCTAGGGGCATGCTCCAACACTCAGACATCATTACAGATAGCTAGGGGCACTCCAACACTCAGACATCATTACAGATAGCCAGGGGCACGCTCCAACACTCAGACATCATTACAGATAGGGTAGAATGTGGACCAGGGTTAAGTAGGGGTAGGTAGTATGTGGACCAGGGTTAGGTAGGGGTAGGTAGTATGTGGACCAGGGTTAGGTAGGGGTAGGTAGTATGTGGACCTGGGTTAGGTAGGTGTAGGGGTAGGTAGTATGGGACCAGGGTTAGGTAACAGGGGTTAGGTTAAGTAGGGTAGGTAGTATGTGGACAGGGTTAGGTAGGGGTAGGTAGTATGTGGACCAGGGTTAGGTAGGGGTAGGTAGTATGTGGACCAGGGTTAGTAGGGGTAGGTAGTATGTGGACCAGGGTTAGGTAGGGGTAGGTAGTATGTGGACCAGGGTTAGGTAGGGGTAGGTAGTATGTGGACCAGGGTTAGGTAGGGGTAGGTAGTATGTGGACCTGGGTTAGGTAGGTGTAGGGGTAGGTAGTATGTGGACCAGGGTTAGGTAGGGGTAGGTAGTATGTGGACCAGGGTTAAGTAGGGGTAGGTAGTATGTGGACCAGGGTTAGGTAGCGGTAGGGTTAGGTAGTATGTGGACCAGAGTTAGGTAGGTGTAGGGGTAGGTAGTATGTGGACCAGGGTTAGGTAGTGGTAGGTATTATGTGGACCAGGGTTAGGTGGGGTAGGTTGTATGTGGACCAGGGTTAGGTAGGTGTAGGTAGTATGTGGACCAGGGTTAGGTGGGGTAGGTAGTATGTGGACCAGGGTTAAGGGGTAGGGGTAGGTAGTATGTGGACCAGGGTTAGGTAGGAGTAGGTAGTATGTGGACCAGGGTTAGGTAGGGTTGGGTCAGGTAGTATGTGGACCAGGGTTAGGTAGGGGTAGGTAGTATGTGGACCAGGGTTAGGTAGGGGCAGGTAGTATGTGGACCAGGGTTAGGTAAGGGTAGGTAGTATGTGGACCAGGGTTAGGTAGGGGTAGGGTTAGGTAGTATGTGGACCAGGGTTAGGTAGGGGCAGGTAGTATGTGGACCAGGGTTAGGTAAGGGTAGGTGGTATGTGGACCAGGGTTAGGTAGGGGTAGGGGTAGGTAGTATGTGGACCAGGGTTATGTAGGGGTAGGTAGTATGTGGACCAGGGTTATGTAGGGGTAGGTAGTATGTGGACCAGGGTTAGGTAGGGGTAGGTGGTATGTGGACCAAGGGTTAGGTAGTGGTAGGTTGTATGTGGACCAGGGTTAGGTAGGGGTAGGTAGTATGTGGACCAGGGTTAGGTAGGGGTAGGTAGTATGTGGACCAGGGTTAGGTAGGGGTAGGTAGTATGTGGAGAAGGGTTAGAGAACTTTATACCATCAGGACATCATAGTCACCTCTTGTCTGGGATTCCCATCAAAATGATCCTGCTGGTTCCACTGTCACCAAACTGGTCTGTGGTAGTAATGTGCTGGTCTGTAGTACTTCTGTGCTGGTATGTAGTAGTGTGTAGTACTCTACTGTGCTGGCATGTAGTACTCCTGTGCTTGTCTGTAGTACTCCTGTGCTGGTCTGTAGTAGTCCTGTGCTGGTCTGTAGTAGTGTGTATTACTCCTGTGCTGGTATGTAGTACTCCTGTGCTGGTCTGTAGTAGTCCTGTGTTGGTCTGTAGTAGTCCTGTGCTGGTATGTAGTACTCCTGTGCTGGTATGTAGTACTCCTGTGCTGGTCTGTAGTACTCCTGTGCTGGTCTGTAGTAGTCCTGTGCTGGTCTGTAGTAGTCCTGTGCTGGTCTGTAGTAGTCCTGTGCTGGCCTGTAGTAGTCTGTAGTACTACTGTGCTGGTCTGTAGTAGTCCTGTGCTGGTCTGTAGTAGTCTGTAGTACTCCTGTTCTGGTCTGTACTAGTCCTGTGCTGGTCTGTAGTAGTCCTGTGTTGGTCTGTAGTAGTCCTGTGTTGGTCTGTAGTACTCCTGTGCTGGTCTGTAGTACTCCTGTGCTGGTCTGTAGTAGTCCTGTGCTTGTCTGTAGTACTCCTGTGCTGGTCTATAGTCGTCTGTAGTACTCCTGTGCTGGTCTGTAGTAGTCCTGTGTTTGTCTGTAGTACTCCTGTGCTGGTCTGTAGTACTCCTGTGCTGGTCTGTAGTAGTCCTGTGCTTGTCTGTAGTACTCCTGTGCTGGTCTGTAGTAGTCTGTAGTACTCCTGTGCTGGTCTGTAGTAGTCCTGTGTTTGTCTGTAGTACTCCTGTGCTGGTCTGTAGTAGTCCTGTACTGGTCTGTAGTAGTAAGGTACTGGTCTGTACTAGTAATGTACTGGTCTGTAGTAGTCCTGTAGTCTGTACTTCTCTGTGTTTAGGGCTCTACAGTGTCTTGATAACTCTCTTGTCTTTCTGAAGGGAAACCAGAGGAGGGAGGAGTGGGAAGGAACACACTTCCCCCTCATTTCCTCCTTAACCACCAGTAGGCCGGCTCCAGCTCCTCACATCTGACTAATAGAAAGGCTAGCAATATTGGTCCTCAGTGATAGGTTGGTACTCAGTGACCACAACAAAATCAAGTGACATGGTGACATCCTGTACTCCTTTTAGAGCTCACTGATTGGTTAATGGCAGCTCTACAACCCTAAACCCTGACCATAACCCTAATCACAACCCATAACCACAACGCCTAACGGCAACCCATAACCCCTGACCACAACCGCTAACCACAACCCTAACCCTAACCCTAAACCCAAACCCAAACCACAACCCTAAACCCTAACCACAACCGCTAACCACAACCCTAACCCTAACCACCACCCTAAACCCTAACCACCACCCTAAACCCTGACCCTAACCCTAACCACAACCCAAAAACAACCCTAACCCCTAACCACAACCCTAAGCCCTAACCACAACCCTAAACCCTGACCACAACCCTAAGCCCTAACCACAACCCTAAACCCTGACCACAACCCTAACAACAACCCTAAACCCTAACCACAACCCTAAACCCTAACCACAACCCTAAACCCTGACCACAACCCTAAACCCTGACCATAACCCTAAACCCTGACCACAACCCTAAACCCTGACCGCAACCCTAAACCCTAACCATAACCATAAACCCTAACCCTAACCACAACCCTAAACCCTGACCACAACCCTAAACCCTGACCACAACCCTAAACCCTGACAACAACCCTAAACCCTGACCACAACCCTAACCACAACCCTAACCCCTAACCACAACCCTAAACCCTGACCACAACCCTAACCACAACCCTAACCCCTAACCACAACCCTAAACCCTGACCACAACCCTAAACCCTGACCGCAACCCTAAACCCTAACCATAACCATAAACCCTAACCCTAACCACAACCCTAAACCCTGACCACAACCCTAAACCCTGACCACAACCCTAAACCCTGACAACAACCCTAAACCCTGACCACAACCCTAACCACAACCCTAACCCCTAACCACAACCCTAAACCCTGACCACAACCCTAACCACAACCCTAACCCCTAACCACAACCCTAAACCCTGACCACAACCCTAACCCCTAACCACAACCCTAAACCCTGACCATGACCCTAACCACCACCATAAACCCTAACCACAACCCTAAACCCTAACCATAACCCTAAACCCTGACCACAACCCTAAAACCTGACAACAACCCTAAACCCTGACCACAACCCTAAACCCTGACCACAACCCTGACCCAACCCTAAACCCTGACCACAACCCTAAACCCTGACCACAACCCTAAACCCTGACAACAACCCTAAACCCTAACAACCCTAACCACAACCCTAACCCCTGACCACAACCCTAACCCCTAACCACAACCCTAACCCCTAACCACAACCCTAAACCCTGACCACAACCCTAAACCCTGACCTCAACCCTAAAGCCTGCCACAACCCTAACCCCTTAACCACAACCCTAACCCCTAACCACAACCCTAACCCCTAACCACAACCCTAAACCCTAACCACAACCCTAAACCCTAACCACAACCCTAAACCCTAACCACAACCCTAAACCCTAACCACAACCCTAAACCCTGACCACAACCCTAAACCCTGAACACAACCCTAACCCCTAACCTCAAACCTAACCCCTGACCACAACCCTAAACCACAACCCTAAACCTAACCCTAACCACAACCCTAAACCAACCCTAAACCCTGCCACAACAACCCTAACCACAACCTAAACCACTGACCTCAACCCTAAACCCTGACCACAACCCTAAACCCTGAACACAACCCTAACCCCTAACCTCAACCCTAACCCTGACCACAACCCTAAACCACAACCCTAAACCTAACCCCTAACCACAACCCTAACCCCAACCCTAAACCCTGCCAACCCTAAACCCAACAACCCTAACCCCTAACCCCTAACCACAACCCTAAACCCTAACCACCTAACCCCTAACCTCAACCCTAAACCCTGACCACAACCCTAACCCCTAACCACAACCCTAAACCCTGACCTCAACCCTAAACCCTGCCACAACCCTAAACCCTAACCACAACCCTAAACCCTGAACACAACCCTAACCCCTAACAACCCTAACCACAACCCTAAACCCTAACCACAACCCTAACCCTAACCTCAACCCTAACCCCTAACCACAACCCTAAACCATAACCACAACCCTAACCACAACACTAAACCCTGACCACAACCCTAAACCCTGAACACAACCCTAACCACAACCCTAAACCCTAACCACAACCCTAAACCCTGAACACAACCCTAACCCCTAACCACAACCCTAAACCCTAACCACAACCCTAAACCCCGACCACAACCCTAAACCCTGAACACAACCCTAACCCCTAACCACAACCCTAAACCCTGAACACAACCCTAACCCCTAACCACAACCCTAAACCCTAACCACAACCCTAAACACATCCTTTGACATCTTTTTAATCTTTCCTCTCCTACCTACCGTACCCTACTGTCTTCCCCTCCTCCCTCTCCTCCTGTTCTAAAAGTTTCCTATTAGCTCACGCTTCCTCTTTCCTGTCTGTGTTCCCGTGGAGACGGATGTTTGGCAGGAAGAACTGGAGGAGCTGCAAGGCCCAGATAACCCAGACAACCACACACAAAGTACATTACACAAACACACTACATTACACACAAACACACACAAACACACTACGTTACACACAAACACACTACGTTACACACAAACACACTACGTTACACACAAACACACACAAACACACTACATTACACACAAACACACACAAACACACTACGTTACACACAAACACACTACGTTACACACAAACACACTACATTACACACAAACACACTACATTACACACAAACACACACAAACACACTACGTTACACACAAACACACTACGTTACACACAAACACACTACGTTACACACAAACACACTACATTACACACAAACACACACAAACACACTACGTTACACACAAACACACCACGTTACACACAAACACACTACATTACACACAAACACACACAAACACACTACGTTACACACAAACACACTACGTTACACACAAACACACAAACACACTACGTTACACACAAACACACTACATTACACACAAACACACTACATTACACACAAACACACACAAACACACACGTTACACACACAAACACACTACATTACACACAAACACACTACACACACACAAACACACTACGTTACACACAAACACACACAAACACACTACGTTACACACAAACACACACAAACACACTACATTACACACAAACACACACAAACACACTACGTTACACACAAACACACTACATTACACACAAACACACTACATTACACACAAACACACTACGTTACACACAAACACACTACGTTACACACAAACACACTACATTACACACAAACACACTACGTTACACACAAACACACTACGTTACACACAAACACACTACATTACACACAAACACACTACGTTACACACAAACACACTACGTTACACACAAACACACTACGTTACACACAAACACACACAAACACACACAAACACACTACGTTACACACAAACACACACAAACACACTACGTTACACACAAACACACTACGTTACACACAAACACAAAAACACAGACACATTCCATCTCTTTCCTAGGTTCCTGGCTGAACAACCAGATTCACAAACACACTACATTACCCACATAACCCCTGAACTAACCCACCTACCTAGCCCCTGAACTAACCTACCTACCTAGCCCTAACCCCTGAACTTACCCACCTACCTAACCCTAACCCCTGAACTAACCTACCCAACTAGCCCTAACCCACCTACCTAGCCTTAATCCCTGAACTAACAAACCTACCTAGCCCCTGAACTAACCCAACCACCTAGCCCTAACCCCTGAACTAGCCCACCTACCTAGCCCTAACCCCTGAACTAACCCACCTACCTAGCCCTAACCCCTGAACTAACCCACCTACCTAGCCATAACCACTGAACTAACCTACCTACCTCGCCCTAACCCCCAAAGTAACCCACCTAGCCCTAACCCCTGAACTAACCTACCTAGCCCTAACCCCTGAACTAACCCACCTACCTAGCCCTAACCCCTGAACTAACCCACCTACTACCTATCCCTGACCCCTGAACTAACCCACCTACCTAGCCCTAACCCCTGAACTAACCCACCTACCTAGCCCTAACCCACCTACCTAGCCCTAACCCCTGAACTAACTCACCCACCTAGACCTAACCCCTGAACTAACCCACCTACCTAGCCCTAACCCCTGAACTAACCCACCTACCTAGCCCCTGAACTAACCCACCTACCTAGCCCTAACCCCTGAACTAACCCACCTACCTAGCCCTAACCCCTGAACTAACCTACCTACCTAGCCCTAACCCCAGAACTAACCCACCGACCTAGCCCTAACCCCTGAACTAACCCAACTCGCCCTAACCCCTGAACTAACCTACCTAGCCCTGACCCTTGAACTAACCCACCCACCTAGCCCTAACCCCTGAACTAACCCACCCACCTACCTAGCCCTAACCCCTGAACTAACCCACTGACCTAGCCCTAACCCCTGAACTAACCCACCTACCTAGCCCTAACCCCTGAACTAACCTACCTATTCTAACCCCTGAACTAACCCACCTACCTAGCCCCTGAACTAACCCACCTACCTAGCCCTAACCCCTGAACTAACCCACCTACCTAGCCCTAACCCCTGAACTAACCCACCTACCTATTCTTAACCCCTGAACTAACCCACCTACCTAGCCCCTGAACTAACCCACCTAGCACTAACCCCTCAACTAACCCACCTACCCAGCCCTAACACCTGAACTAACTTACCTAGCCCTAACCCCTGAACTAACCCACCTACCTAGCCCTAAACTAACCTACCTAACTAGCCCTGACCCCTGAACTAACCCACCTAGCCCTAACCCCTGAACTAAACCACACACCTAGCCCTAACCCCTGAACTAACCCACCTACCTAGCCCCTGAACTAACCTACCTATTCTTAACCCCTGAACTAACCCACCTACCTAGCCCTAACCCCTGAACTAACCCACCTACCTAGCCCTAACCCCTGAACTAACCCACCCACCTAGACCTAACCCCTGAACTAACCCACCTACCTAGCCCTAACCCCTGAACTAACCCACCTACCTAGCCCCTGAACTAACCCACCTACCTAGCCCTAACCCCTGAACTAACCCACCTACCTAGCCCTAACCCCTGAACTAACCTACCTACCTAGCCCTAACCCCAGAACTAACCCACCGACCTAGCCCTAACCCCTGAACTAACCCAACTCGCCCTAACCCCTGAACTAACCTACCTAGCCCTGACCCTTGAACTAACCCACCCACCTAGCCCTAACCCCTGAACTAACCCACCCACCTACCTAGCCCTAACCCCTGAACTAACCCACTGACCTAGCCCTAACCCCTGAACTAACCCACCTACCTAGCGCTAACCCCTGAACTAACCTACCTATTCTTAACCCCTGAACTAACCCACCTACCTAGCCCCTGAACTAACCCACCGACCTAGCCCTAACCCCTGAACTAACCCACCTACCTAGCGCTAACCCCTGAACTAACCCACCTACCTATTCTTAACCCCTGAACTAACCCACCTACCTAGCCCCTGAACTAACCCACCTAGCACTAACCCCTCAACTAACCCACCTACCCAGCCCTAACCCCTGAACTAACTTACCTAGCCCTAACCCCTGAACTAAACCACACACCTAGCCCTAACCCCTGAACTAACCCACCTACCTAGCCCCTGAACTAACCTACCTATTCTTAACCCCTGAACTAACCCACCTACCTAGCCCTAACCCCTGAACTAACCCACCTAGCCCTAACCCCTGAACTAACCCACCCACCTGAACTAACGTACCTATTCTTAACGCCTAACATCAGAGCTTCAAGGTATTTCTCTGACTGAGTTGTCTGGCCATTTAGATATACATATCCTTCTCTACCATACATACAGTACTAGAGGAACCTTCACTGCCATACATACAGGACTATAGGAACCTTCCCTACCATACATACAGGACTAGAGGAACCTTCACCACCATACATACAGGACTAAAGGAACCTTCACTACCATACATACAGGACTAGAGAAACCTTCCCTACCATACAGGACTAGAGGAACCTTCCCTACCATACAGGACTAGAGGAACCTTCCCTACCATACAGGACTAGAGGAACCTTCCCTACCATACAGGACTAGAGGAACCTTCATTACCATACATACAGGACTAGACAAACCTTCCCTACCATACAGGACTAGAGGGACCTTCATTACCATACAGGACTAGAGGAACCTTCATTACCATACATACAGGACTAGAGGAACCTTCATTACCATACATACAGGACTAGAGGGACCATTACCATACAGGACTAGAGGAACCTTTCATTACCTAGAGGAACCTTCCCTACCATACAGGACAGGACTAGAGGAACCTTCCCTACCATACAGGACTAGAGGAACCTTCCCTACCATACAGGACTAGAGGAACCTTCCCTACCATACAGGACTAGAGGAACCTTCCCTACCATACAGGACTAGAGGAACCTTCCCTATCATACAGGACTAGAGGAACCTTCACTACCATACATACAGGACTAGAGGAACCTTCCCTACAATACAGGACTAGAGGAACCTTTACTACCATACATACAGGACTAGAAGAACCTTCAATACCATACAGGACTAGAGGAACCTTCCCTACCATACAGGACCAGAGGAACCTTCCCTACCATACAGGACTAGAGGAATCTTCCCTACCATACAGGACTAGAAGAACCTTCAATACCATACAGGACTAGAGGAACCTTCACTACCATACAGGACTAGAGGAACCTTCACTACCATACATACAGGACTAGAGGAACCTTTACTACCATACATACAGGACTAGAGGAACCTTCCCTACCATACAGGACTAGAGAAACCTTCCCTACCATACAGGACTAGAGGAACCTTCACTACCATACATACAGGACTAGAGGAAACTTCCCTACCATACAGGATTAGAGGAACCTTCACTACCATACAGGACTAGAGAACCTCTCCTACCATACAGTACTAGACAAACCTTTCCTACCATACAGGACTAGTGGAACCTTCACTGCCATACAGGACTAGAGGAACCTTCACTACCATACATACAGGACTAGAGGAACCTTCCCTACCATACAGGACTATAGGAACTTTCCCTACCATACAGGACTAGAGGAACCTTCCCTACCATACAGGACTAGAGGATCCTTCCCTTACATACATATAGGACTAGAGGGACCTTCCCTACCATACAGGACTAGAGGAACCTTCCCTACCATACAGGACTAGAGGAACCTTCCCTACCATACATACAGGACTAGAGGAACCTTCACTACCATACAGGACTACAGGAACCTTCCCTACCATACATACAGGACTAGAGGAACCTTTCCTACCATACAGGACTAGAGGAACCTTCCCTACCATACAGGACTAGAGGAACCTTCCCTACCATACAGGACTAGAGGAACCTTCCCTACCATACAGGACTAGAGGAACCTTCACTACCATACAGGACTAGAGAATCTTCCCTACCATACAGGACTAGAGGAACCTTCACTACCATACATACAGGACTAGAGGAACCTTCCCTACCATACAGGACTAGAGGAACCTTCACTACCATACAGGACTAGAGAACCTCTCCTACCATACAGTACTAGACAAACCTTCCCTACCATACAGGACTAGAGGAACCTTCACTGCCATACATACAGGACTAGAGGAACCTTCCCTACCATGCATTCAGGACTAGAGGAACCTTCCCTACCAAACATACAGGACTAGAGGAACCTTCCCTACCATACAGGACTAGAGGAACCTTCACTACCATACATACAGGACTAGAGGAAACTTCCCTACCATACAGGATTAGAGGAACCTTCACTACCATACAGGACTAGAGAACCTCTCCTACCATACAGTACTAGACAAACCTTCCCTACCATACAGGACTAGTGGAACCTTCACTGCCATACAGGACTAGAGGAACCTTCACTACCATACATACAGGACTAGAGGAACCTTCCCTACCATACAGGACTAGAGGAACCTTCCCTACCATACAGGACTAGAGGAACCTTCCCTACCATACAGGACTAGAGGAACCTTCACTACCATACAGGACTACAGGAACCTTCCCTACCATACAGGACTAGAGGGACCTTCATTACCATACAGGACTAGAGGAACCTTCCCTACCATACATACAGGACTAGAGGAACCTTCACTACCATACAGGACTACAGGAACCTTCCCTACCATACATACAGGACTAGAGGAACCTTTCCTATCATACAGGACTAGAGGAACCTTCCCTACTATACAGGACTAGAGGAACCTTCCCTACCATACAGGACTAGAGGAACCTTCCCTACCATACAGGACTAGAGGAACCTTCACTACCATACAGGACTAGAGGAATCTTCCCTACCATACAGGACTAGAGGAACCTTCACTACCATACATACAGGACTAGAGGAACCTTCCCTACCATACAGGACTAGAGGAACCTTCACTACCATACAGGACTAGAGAACCTCTCCTACCATACAGTACTAGACAAACCTTCCCTACCATACAGGACTAGAGGAACCTTCACTGCCATACATACAGGACTAGAGGAACCTTCCCTATAATACAGGACTAGTGGAACCTTCCCTACCATGCATTCAGGACTAGAGGAACCTTCCCTACCATACATACAGGACTAGAGGAACCTTCACTACCAAACATACAGGACTAGAGGAACCTTCCCTACCATACAGGACTATAGGAACCTTCCCTACCATATAGGACTAGAGGAACATTCCCTACCATACAAGACTAGAGGAACCTTCCTACCATATAGGACTAGAGGGACCTTCCCTACCATACAGGACTAGAGGATCCTTCCCTTCCATACATAAAGGACGAGAGGGACATTCCCTACCATACAGGACTAGAGGAACCTTCCCTACCATACATACAGGACTAGAGGAACCTTCACTACCATACATACAGGACTAGAGGGACGTTCATTACCATACAGGACTAGAGGAACCTTCACTACCATACATACAGGACTAGAGGAACCTTCCCTACCATACAGGACTAGCGGAACCTTCCCTACCATACAGAACTAGAGGAACCTTCACTACCATACAGGACTAGAGGAACCTTCACTACCATACAGGACTAGAGGAACCTTCCCTACCATACAGGACTAGAGGAACCTTTACTACCATACAGGACTAGAGAACCTTCCTACCATACAGTACTAGACAAACCTTCCCTACCATACAGGACTAGAGGGACCTTCCCTACCATACACGACTAGAGGAATCTTCCCTACCATACAGGACTAGAGAACCTCTCCTACCATACAGGACTAGAGGAACCTTCCCTACCATACAGTACTAGACAAACCTTCCCTACCATACACGACTAGAGGAATCTTCCCTACCATACAGGACTAGAGGAACCTTTCCTATCACACAGGACTAGAGGAACCTTCACTACCATACACGACTAGAGGAACCTTCCCTACCATACAGGACTAGAGGAACCTTTCCTACCATACAGGACTAGAGGAACCTTCCCTACTATACAGGACTAGAGGAACCTTCCCTACCATACAGGACTAGAGGAACCTTCACTACCATACACGACTAGAGGAATCTTCCCTACCATACAGGACTAGAGAACCTCTCCTACCATACAGGACTAGAGGGACCTTCCCTACCATACACGACTAGAGGAATCTTCCCTACCATACAGGACTAGAGAACCTCTCCTACCATACAGGACTAGAGGAACCTTCCCTACCATACAGTACTAGACAAACCTTCCCTACCATACAGGACTAGAGGAATCTTCCCTACCATACAGGACTAGAGGAACCTTCCCTACTATACAGGACTACAGGAACCTTCCCTACCATACATACAGGACTAGAGGAACCTTCCCTACTATACAGGACTACGGAACCTTCCCTACCATACAGGACTAGAGGAACCTTCCCTACCATACATACAGGACTACAGGAACCTTCCCTACTATACAGGACTAGAGGAACCTTCCCTACCATACATACAGGACTACAGGAACCTTCCCTACTATACAGGACTAGAGGAACCTTCCCTACTATACAGGACTAGAGGAACCTTCACTACTATACAGGACTAGAGGAACCTTCACTACCATACAGGACTAGAGGAACCTTCCCTACCATACACGACTAGAGGAATCTTCCCTACCATACAGGACTAGAGGAACCTTTCCTATCACACAGGACTAGAGGAACCTTCCCTACCATATAGGACTAGAGGGACCTTCCCTACCATACAGGACTAGAGGAACCTTCCCTACCATACATAAAGGACTAGAGGAACCTTCCCTACCACACAGGACTAGAGGAACCTTCACTACCATACACGACTAGAGGAACCTTCCCTACCATACAGGACTAGAGGAACCTTTCCTACCATACAGGACTAGAGGAACCTTCACTACCCTCAGAAAGGCCAAGTCATCCCAACACTGATAAAGGGAGTGAAACAAAGATAGAGAAACAGAGAGATGATAGAGAGCTCCTACGCTCCATTTTGCCATATTCCAGTACCTCACTGCACCTCCCTGCCGTTACCATGACAACCAAAGAACAGGTTCAGCTATAAACTTCCCTCAAACTGAACACTGAGAGAGACAGAGAGAGAGAGAGACAGACAGAGAGAAAGAGAGACACACAGAGAAAGAGAGAGAGACACACAGATAGACATACACAGAGAGAGAGATACAGAGAGACACACACACAGAGAGGGAGACAGAGAGAGAGAGAGAGAGAGAGAGAGAGAGAGAGAGGAAGGAAGCGATTCCCAAACCTTCCATAACAAAGCCATCACCTACAGAGAGATTAACCTAGAGAAGAGTCCCCTAAGCAAGCTGGTCCTGGGGCTCTGTTCACAAACACAAACAGACCCCACAGAGCCCCAGGACAGCAGCACAATTAGACCCAACCAAATCATGAGAAAACAAAAATATAATTACTTGACACATTGGAAAGAATTAACAAAAAAACTGAGCAAACTAGAATGCTATTTGGCCCTAAACAGAGAGTACACAGTGGCAGAATACCTGTCCACTGTGACTGACCCAAACGTAAGGAAAGCTTTGACTATGTACAGACTTAGTGAGCATAGCCTTGCTATTGAGAAGGGCCGCCATAGACAGACCTGGCTCTCAAGAGAAGACAGGCTATGTGCACACTGCCCACAAAATGAGTTGGAAACTGAGCTGCACTTCCTAACCTCCTGTCCAATGTATGACCATATTAGAGATACACATTTCCCTCAGATTACACAGATCCACAAAGAATTCGAAAACAAATCCAATTTTGATAAACTCCCCTATCTACTGGGGGAAATTCCACAGTGTGCCATCACAGCAGTAAGATTTGTGACCTGTTGCCACAAGAAAAGGGCAACCAGTGAAGATCAAACACCATTGTAAATACAACCCATATTTATGCTTATTTATTTCCCTTGTGTTCTTTAACCGTTTGTACATCGTTACAACACTGTATATATATATATGTATAATATGACATTTGTAATGTCTTTATTGTTTTGACATTTCTGTATGTGTAATGTTTACTGTAAATTTTTATTCTTTACTTCACTTTTGTATATTATCTACCTCACTTGCTTTGGCAATGTTAACTAACACATGTTTCCCATGCCAATAAAGCCCCTTGAATTGAATTGAGAGAGAGAGAGAGAGAGAGAGAGAGAGAGAGAGAGAGAGAGAGAGAGAGAGAGAGAGAGAGAGAGAGAGAGAGATAAACTTCTCCAATTGGATTGGCTCTATAACTACAGTATCTATCTATGGATAAACCACAACACCAATCTGATTGGCTCTATAACTACAGTATCTATCTATGGATAAACCACAACACCAATCTGATTGTCTCTATAACTACAGTATCTATCTTTGGATAAACCACAACACCAATCTGATTGGCTCTATAACTACAGTATCTATCTATGGATAAATCACTTCTCCAATCTGATTGGCTCTATAACTACAGTATCTATCTATGGATAAATCACAATCTGATTTATAACCAATTGGATAAACCACAACACCAATCTGATTGGCTCTATAACTACAGTATCTATCTATGGATAAACCACTTCACCAATCTGATTGGCTCTATAACTACAGTATCTATCTATGGATAAACCACAACACCAATCTGATTGGCTCTATAACTACAGTATCTATCTATGGATAAATCACAACACCAATCTGATTGGCTCTATAACTACAGTATCTATCTATGGATAAACCACAACACCAATCTGATTGGCTCTATAACTACAGTATCTATCTATGGATAAATCACTTCTCCAATCTGATTGGCTCTATAACTACAGTATCTATCTATGGATAAACCACAACACCAATCTGATTGGCTCTATAACTACAGTATCTATCTATGGATAAATCACTTCTCCAATCTGATTGGCTCTATAACTACAGTATCTATCTATAACAAAGGACAACCAGCAAAAACATACACATGATCAATAAAACAGTCAACTATTAAAGACGACCAGAACCCACTGGATTCTCCAATTACAATGAATGAACTAGAGGACAAAATGCCAACCCTCCAACCCAAGAAGGCCTGTGGTGTTGATGGGATCCTCAATGAAATGATCAAATATACAGACCACAAGTTCCAGTTGGCTATTCTTAAAATCTTTAAAATTATCCTCAGCTCTGGCATCTTCCCCAATACATGGAACCAAGGACTGACCACCCCAATCCACAGAAGTGAAGAGAAATGTGACCCCAATAACTACCGTGGGATATGCGTCAACAGCCACCTTGGGAAAATCCTCTGCATTATCATTAACAGCAGACTCCTACATTTCCTCAGTGAAAACAATGTACTGATCATATTTCAATTTGGCTTTTTAACAAATGACCGTACGACAGACCACGTATTCACCCTGCACACCCTAATTGACAAACAAACAAAACAAAAGCAAAGTCTTCTCATGCTTTGCTGATTTAAAAAAAAGCTTTAGACTCAATTCGGCATGAGGATCTGGTATATATATTGATGGAAAGCGGTGTTGTGGGAAAACATACGACATTATAAAATCCATGTACGCAGCTTGAGCCCCACCCTCTTAAACATATATATCAACCAATTGGCAAGGGCTCTAGAACAGTCTGCAGCACCCGGCCTCATCCTGCTAGAATCTGAGGTCAAATATACTGTTTGCTGGTCAAATATATACTGCTTGCTGATGATCTGGTGCTTCTGTCCCCAACCATTGGAGGGCCTACATCAGCACCTAAATCTTATGCACAGATTCTGAAAGACCTGGGTCCTGATAGAAAATCTCAGTAAAACAAAAATAATGGTGTTCCAAAGGACCACAAATACAAATTCCATCTAGACACTGTTGCCCTAGAGCACACCAACAACTATACCTACCTCAACCTAAACATCAGCACCACAGGTAACTTCCATAAAGCTTTTATGCACACAAAAGGAGCATAAAATTTGACACATTTCTGAATCAGCGATAGAACCCATTGCCCTATATGGTTGTGAGGTCTGGGGTCCTGCTCACCAACCAAGAATTCACTAAATGGGACAAACACCAAATTGAGACTCTGCATGCAGAACTGCAAAAGCATCTTCCGTGTACAACGTAGAACACCAACTAATGCAGAGCAGAATTAGGACTTTACCCAGAATCCCCAAAAGAACAATTATATTCTAGCTGTTAAATTCTACAACCACTTCAAAGGAAGTGATTCCCAAACCTTCTATTACAAAGCCCTCACCTACAGAGAGATGAACCTGGAGAAGAGTCCCCTCAGCGAGCTGTGTTCACAACCAGACCCCTCAAAGCCCCAGGACAGCAACACAATTAGACCCAACCAAATCATGAGAAAACAAAAAAATAATTACTTGACACATTGGAAAAGCAAACTGGAATGTTATTTGCTAAACAGAATACCTGACCACTGTGACTGACCCAAAATGATGGAAAGCTTTGACTATGTACAGACGCAGTGAGCATGGCTTTGCTATTGAGAGAGTCCGCCATCGGCAGACTTAGCTCTCAAGAGAAGACAGGCTGTGCACACTGCCCACAAAATGAGGTGGAAACCGAACTGAACTTCCTAACCTCCTGTCAAATGTATGACCATATTAGAGAGACATATTTCCCTCAGATTACACAGAGACCCACAAAGAATTACAAAACAAATCCAACATTGATAAACTTCCATACGTGAAATACCTGTGTGCAGCGAGATTTGTGACCTGTTGCCACAATGGCAACCAGTGAAGAACAAACACCATTGTAAATACAACCCATATTCCTCTGTTTATTCATCTTCCCTTTTGTACTTCAACTATTTCCACATTCCTACAACATTGTACATAGCCAGTAATAACATTTAAAATATCTATATTATTTTAAAAATGTTGTGCTTTTGTGAGTGTGATGTTTACTGTTAATTTATTTCCCTTTTGTTTATTATCTATGTCACTTACTTTGGCAATGTAAACATATGTTTCCATGACAATAAAGCCCTTAAATTTAATTTAATTGAGAGAGAAAGAGGTGAGAGAGATGTTCATTACATAACCCTCAAACATACATCAGAAATACAAACAAAAACATTTAGACACTAGTATTTCACACTCAACCAGTCTCATCATCATACTGAAACACTCAACCAGTCTTCATCACCATAATGAAACACTCAACCAGTCTCATCATCATACTGAAACACTCAACCAGTCTCCATCACCATAATGAAACACTCAACCAGTCATCATCATCATACTGAAACACTCAACCAGTCTTCATCATCATACTGAAACAATCAACCAGTCTTCATCATCATACTGAAACACTCAACCAGTCTCATCATCATACTGAAACATTGAGACACTCAATCAGTCTCATCATCATAATGAAACACTCAACCAGTCTTCATCATCATAATGAAAGACTCAACCAGTCTCATCATCATACTGAAACACTCAATCAGTCTTCATCATCATACTGAAACACTCAACAAGTCTTCATCATCATAGTGAAACACTCAACCAGTCTTCACCATCATAGTGAAACACTCAACCAGTCTTCATCACCATAATGAAACACTCAACCAGTCCTCATCATCATACTGAAACACTCAACCAGTCTCATCATCATACTAAAACACTCAACCAGTCTTTATCATCATAATGAAACACTCAACCAGTCTTTATCTTCATAATGAAACACTCAGCCAGTCTTCATCATCATACTGAGACATTGAGACACTCAACCAGTCTCATCATCATACTGAAACACTCAACCAGTCTCATCATCATACTGAAACACTAAACCAGTCTTCATCATCATACTGAAACACTCAACCAGTCTTCATCATCATAATGAAATACTCAACCAGTCTCATCATTATACTGAAACACTCAACCAGTCTCATCATCATACTGAAACTCTCAACCAGTCTCAACATCATACTGAAACACTCAACCAGTCTCAACATCATACTGAAACACTCAACCAGTCTCAACATCATACTGAAACACTCAACCAGTCTCATCATTATACTGAAACACTCAATCAGTCTCATCATCATACTGAAACACTCAACCAGTCTTCATCATCATAATGAAACACTCAACCAGTCTTCCTCATCATACTGAAACATCTTGACTCTCAACCAGTCTCATCATCATACTGAAACACTCAACAAGTATTCATCATCATACTGAAACACTCAACCAGTCTTCCTCATCATACTGAAACATCTTGACTCTCAACCAGTCTCATCATCATACTGAAACCTTGTCATGTGGATTACTCATGATATGTTTTATATCTTGAAGGTACCAAAAGTATTTATTGGTTTGGGAATGGAGAGGGAGAAAACGAGAGGGCAGGACAGAGAGGGAGAAGGGGAAAAGGGAGAGAGAGGGGAGGAGGGAAAGTGACGTGTGGGTGAAGAAGCTTCAGTCACGACTGTAATCAGGTAGAGACAGGTAGAGGTACAGCAGGTGAGAGGCAAGCTGTGTCATTAGCTGCTTCACTCTTCACTCACGCACGGACACGCACGGACACGCACGGACACACACACACACACACACACACACACACACACACACACACACACACACACACACACACACACACACACACACACACACACACACACACACACACACACCTTGCAACCCTCAACAGAAAGCATGCAGGAGAGAGAAGAGACTCACCCACAGCATCAGAGACACAGATCCTCCATCACCAGGCTTCTCTGCCTGCACACTGAGAGAGAGGTGGAGAGAGAGATGGAGAGTGTGAGAGAGAAAGAGAGAGATGTAGAGTGTGAGAAAGCCAGAGAGATGGGGAGAAAGAAAGAGATGGAGAGAGAGGAAAGAGAGGAAAGAGAGAAGAAGAGAAAACGAGGAAAGCGAGGGGAACGAGAAATGGATGAGAGAGAGAGGGGAAAGAGAGGAGAGAGAGAGAGAGGAAAGAGGAGGCAGTCTATGTACCGTTACTGTATGGCAAGAATGCTCAGTTCAGCCCACACAGTGCAAGCATGACACACTGACTGTGTGTGTGTGTGGATAGAAAGGCTCAGTCTCCCACTGATGCGTGGGCCAGACCTACACCAATCTATCCCCTTTCCTCCCTCCCTCCCTCCCTCTCTCTGACACTAACACATCACTCTCAGATAACAGAAGAGGAGGAGAAAGGAGGAAAGGAAACTAGAAAATTGAGAAAGAAAGGAAGAAAATGTATGGCAGAGTGATAAATGTGAAGGAATCAGAGAGAGAGGAAGGAGAGAAGAGGCAGAGACAGAGGGAGAGGGTAGAGAGGCAGAGACAGTGGGAGAGGGTAGAGAGGCAGAGAGAGAGAGAGGAAGGAGAGAGGAGGCAGAGGCAGTGGGAGAGTGTAGAGAGGCAGAGGGAAGGAGAGAGGAGGCAGAGACAGTGGGAGAAGGTAGAGAGACAGAGAGAGGAAGGAAGGAGAGAGGAGGCAGAAACAATGGGAGAGGGTAGAGAGGCGGAGAGAGAAAGGAGGGAGAGGAGGCAGAGACAATGGGAGAGGGGAGAGAGAGGAGGAAGAGAGGAGGAACAGACAGTGGGAGAGGGTAGAGAGGCATAGAGAAGAGGCATAGAGAGGAGGCAGAGAGTGGGAGACGGTAGAGAGGCAGAGAGAGAGGGAAGGAGAGAGGTGAAGGAAAACAGTGGAAGAGGGTAGAGGGAAGGAGAGAAGAAGGAAAGAGGCGGCAGAGACAGTGGGAGAGGGTAGAGAGTCAAAGAAAGAGGAAGGAGAGAGGAGGCAGAGACAATCGGAGAGGGTAGAGAGGCAGAGAGAGAGGAAGGAAAGAGGAGGCAGACAGTGGGAGAAGCGCAGAGAGGGAAGGAGAGGTAACAAGCGAGAGAGGTAAAGAGAGAGAGAGGGAGATGGAGAGACAGACAGAGGGACAGGGAGAGGTATAGAGAGGTGGAAGGAGAGGAAAGAAGAGAGGAGACAGAGAGAGAGCGAAGGGAGAGGCAGAGAGAGACAAGGGAGAGGCAGAGAGAGAGGGGGGAAGGAGAGGCAGAGAGAGAGCAGAGACTCAAAGAGAGAGAGAGGAGAGGCAGAGAGAGAGGGGCAAGGAGAGGTAAAGAGAGAAAGAGAGGGGGGGAAGATGTAGTGAGAGGGGCAGGTAGAGGTAAAGAGAGAAAGAGAGGGGGATGGAGGCAGAGACAGAGAGAGAGAGAAAGAGAGAGAGAGAGAGAGAGGAGAGTCACAGAGAAAGAGAGAGGGGGTAGGAGAGGCAGAGAGATGGAGAGGTAGTGAGAGCAAGAGGGAGAAGCAGAGAGGGAAAGAGGGATAGGGGAAGGAAGAGAGCGATGGAGAGAGAGAAGAGCGAGAGGGAAGGGGTGAGGCAGAGAAAAAAGGTGCTTACAGGCAAGCGTGGGCATTGGAGGGAGAGTTTCCTGTTGCTATGGTGACCCTTCAAAGACAGCAAGTCATCTGCTGCATGCTGGGTAAACAAGCCCCCCCACCACACACACAATGTAGAGTGGAACTAGCACCATTTGGTGGTCAACCTTAGAGAAATATGTTAACGATCTATAGTTGATGTCCGTGCCCCTGCGGAAATCGAATTAGCATAATGGGATTGAGATCCGGGCTCTTCGCTGGCTATGGCAGAACACTGACATTCCTGTCTTGCAGGAAATCACGCACAGAAAGAGCAGTATGGCTGGTGGCATTGTCATGCTGGAGGGTCATGTCAAGATGAGCCTGCAGGAAGGATACCACATGAGGAAGGAGGATGTTTTCCCTGTAAAGCACAGCGTTGAGATTGCCTGCAATGACAACAAGCTCAGTCTGATGATGCTGTGACACACTGCCCCAGACCATGACGGACCCTCCACCTCCGAATCGATCTCGATTCAGAGTACAGGCCTCGGTGTAACGCTCATTCCTTCGATGATAAACGCGAATCCGACAGTGAAGAACACTTTTTGCCAGTCCTGCCTGGTCCAACGACAGTGGGTTTGTGCCCATAGGCGACGTTGCTGCCGGTGATGTCTGGTGAGGACCTGCCTTACAACAGGCCTACAGGCCCTCAGTCCAGCCTCTCTCAGCCTATTGCAGACAGTCTGAGCACTGATGGAGGGACGTTTCTTTTTTTGCTGAGTTTATATCTCTGATAGAGACAGACTAAAGGCAGATAGAGGAAGGTGAGGAGACAGAGAGAGGAAGGAGAGGCAGAGAGGAAGGAGAGGAGGCAGAGAGAGGAAGGAGAGGAGGCAGAGGGAGGAAGGAGAGGAGGCAGAGAGAGGAAGGAGAGGAGGCAGAGAGGAAGGAGAGGAGGCAGAGAGGAAGGAGAGGAGGCAGAGAGAGGAAGGAGAGGAGGTAGAGGGTAGTAGTGTTGTAGTAAAGTTATTGTATCTCTCAGACACTTCAAAGATACTTCCTGTATTCATGTTTTCCCATGAATCTGTGATTCAATGGTTTTCCATTGTTAATAGCAGTAAGGCCAAATTCAGTGTTTCATCAAATTAATTTTTAAACCTACAAAGGTACAATACTTTCTAATCAAATAGCTAAATGACCCTTGGTTAAAACAATTCCCTAAGTTATCTAGCAGAAACCCAGCTCCCTATGTTATCAAGCAGAAACCCAGCTCCCTATGTTATCTTAGTAAACCCAGCTCCTTATGTTATCTTAGTAGAAACCCAGCTCCCTATGTTATCTTAGTAAACCCAGCTCCCTATGTTATCTTAGTAAACCCAGCTCCCTATGTTATCTTAGTAAACCCAGCTCCCTATGTTATCTTAGTAAACCCAGCTCCCTATGTTATCTTAGTAAACCCAGCTCCCTATGTTATCTTAGTCAGAAACCCAGCTCCCTATGTTATCTTAGTAAACCCAGCTCCCTATGTTATCTTAGTCAACCCAGCTCCCTATGTTATCTAGCAGAAACCCAGCTCCCTATGTTATCTTAGTAAACCCAGCTCCCTATGTTAAGCAGAAATCCAGCTCCCTATCTTAGTAAACCCATCTACGTTATCTTCAGAAACCCAGCTCCCTAAGTTATCTTAGTAGAAACCCAGCTCCCTACGTTATCTTAGTAGAAACCCAGCTCCCTACGTTATCTTAGTAGAAACCCCATCTTAGTAGAAACCCAGCTCCCTACGTCATCTAGTAAACCCAGCTCCCTAAGTCATCTCAGTAAACCCAGCTCCCTAAGTCATCTCAGTAAACCCAGCTCCCTAAGTCATCTCAGTAAACCCAGCTCCCTAAGTCATCTCAGTCAACCCAGCTCCCTAAGTCATCTCATCAACCCAGCTCCCTAAGTCATCAACCCAGCTCCCTAAGTCATCTTAGTCAACCCAGCTCCCTAAGTCATCTTAGTCAACCCAGCTCCCTAAGTCATCTTAGTCAACCCAGCTCCCTACGTCATCTTAGTCAACCCAGCTCCCTAAGTCATCTTAGTCAACCCAGCTCCCTAAGTCATCTTAGTAAACCCAGCTCCCTAAGTTATCTTAGTAAACCCAGCTCCCTAAGTTATCTTAGTCAACCCAGCTCCCTAAGTTATCTTAGTCAACCCAGCTCCCTAAGTTATCTTAGTCAACCCAGCTCCCTAAGTTATCTTAGTCAACCCAGCTCCCTAAGTTATCTTAGTCAACCCAGCTCCCTAAGTTATCTTATCTTAGTCAACCCAGCTCCCTAAGTTATCTTAGTCAACCCAGCTCCCTAAGTTATCTTAGTCAACCAGCCAGCTCCCTAAGTTATCTTAGTCAACCCAGCTCCCTAAGTTATCTTAGTCAACCCAGCTCCCTAAGTTATCTTAGTCAACCCAGCTCCCTAAGTTATCTTAGTCAACCCAGCTCCCTAAGTTATCTAAGTTATCTTAGTCAACCCAGCTCCCTAAGTTATCTTAGTAAACCCAGCTCCCTAAGTTATCTTAGTCAACCCAGCTCCCTAAGTTATCTTAGTCAACCCAGCTCCCTAAGTTATCTTAGTCAACCCAGCTCCCTAAGTTATCTTAGCAGAAACTCAGGCCCAGGCCCTTAGACCATATTAAACATCACACAAACATTTGCCATTTTATTTTTTATTACCAAAAGCGTTTTCCAGTTGCTTTCACATGATGGGAATGTTTTAGTCCTGCATGGGAGGGTTCATATACTGTGTGTTGCTATCCCTGGCCTTCCAGCAAGAGGTCCACGTAGGCCCCAGTCACCAGGCTGTCATCCCCGACACCGAGCTCCTTCATCAGGCTGCGAGCAATCGCCTCCCCCTCCTCAGGCCCCTGGTCCTCCCTCAACACCACCTACACACACACACACAGTTTCATAAAAACAGCTTTTTAAACAAGATCTAGAAACACACACACCCCAACCTCAAGATATATGTAGTGTCTAGTGTCCCAGCCAGGTGAACCTACCTCTAGATCAATGTAGTGTCTAGTGTCCCAGCCAGGTGAACCTACCTCTAGATCGATGTAGTGTCTAGTGTCCCAGCCAGGTGAACCTACCTCTAACTCCATGTAGTGTCCCAGGCCCTCCACTGAGTCCAAGTGAACCCTCGTCTGACCAACCAGGAACAGCCTCCTCTCCTTCCTCACCTCACCCTTAACCCCTAGAGAATCAGCCAGCACAGTCTATACACACACACACACACACACACACACACACACACACACACACACACATTAATGTACACCACCTCACCTCGAGCCCACTCTAAAATAGTCACTAATTATTCCCTCAGGGTCTTGTGTGGAGAGAGTAGTGGTGTGGTAGAGAGAGTAGTGGTGTGGTAGAGAGTAGTGGTGTGGTAGAGAGAGTAGTGGTGTGGTAGAGAGAGTAGTGGTGTGGTAGAGAGAGTAGTGGTGTGGTAGAGAGAGTAGTGGTGTGGTAGGGACAGTAGTGTTGGAGTAGGTACAGTAGTGTTGGAGTAGGTACAGTAGTGTTGGAGTAGGTACAGTAGTGTTGGAGTAGGTACAGGAGTATTGTAGTAGGTACAGTAGTGTTGTAGTAGGTAGTGTTGTAGTAGGTACAGGAGTATTGTAGTAGGTACAGTAGTGTTGTAGTAGGTACAGTAGTGTTGTAGTAGCTACTCACTGTGTAGTAGGTACAGTAGTGTTGTAGTAGGTACAGTAGTGTTGTAGTAGCTACTCACTGTGTAGTAGGTACAGTAGTGTTGTAGTAGGTACAGTAGTGTTGTAGTAGGCACAGGAGTGTTGGAGTAGGCACAGGAGTGTTGGAGTAGGCACAGTAGTGTTGGAGTAGGCACAGTAGTGTTGGAGTAGCTACTCACTGTGTAGTAGGTACAGTAGTGTTGTAGTAGGTACAGGAGTATTGTAGTAGGTACAGTAGTGTTGTAGTAGGTACAGTAGTGTTGTAGTAGCTACTCACTGTGTAGTAGGTACAGTAGTGTTGTAGTAGGTACAGTAGTGTTGTAGTAGCTACTCACTGTGTAGTAGGTACAGTAGTGTTGTAGTAGGTACAGTAGTGTTGTAGTAGCTACTCACTGTGTAGTAGGGACAGTAGTGTTGTAGTAGGTACAGTAGAGTTGTAGTAGCTACTCACTGTGTAGTAGGGACAGTAGTGTTGTAGTAGGTACAGTAGAGTTGTAGTAGGTACTCACTGTGTAGTAGGGACAGTAGTGTTGGAGTAGGTACAGTAGTGTTGGAGTAGGTACAGTAGTGTTGGAGTAGGTACAGTAGTGTTGGAGTAGCTACTCACTGTGTAGTAGGTACAGTAGTGTTGTAGTAGGTACAGTAGTGTTGTAGTAGCTACTCACTGTGTAGTAGGTACAGTAGTGTTGTAGTAGGCACAGTAGTGTTGGAGTAGGTACAGTAGTGTTGTAGTAGGTACAGTAGTGTTGTAGTAGCTACTCACTGTGTAGTAGGGACAGTAGTGTTGGAGTAGGTACAGGAGTATTGTAGTAGGTACAGTAGTGTTGTAGTAGGTACAGTAGTGTTGGAGTAGGTACAGTAGTGTTGGAGTAGGTACAGGAGTATTGTAGTAGCTACAGTAGTGTTGTAGTAGCTACTCACTGTGTAGTAGGGACAGTAGTGTTGTAGTAGGTACAGTAGTGTTGGAGTAGGTACAGTAGTGTTGGAGTAGGCACAGTAGTGTTGGAGTAGGCACAGTAGTGTTGGAGTAGGCACAGTAGTGTTGGAGTAGGCACAGTAGTGTTGGAGTAGGCACAGTAGTGTTGGAGTAGCTACTCACTGTGTAGTAGGCACAGTAGTGTTGGAGTAGGCACAGTAGTGTTGGAGTAGGGTACTCACTGTGTAGTAGGGACAGTAGTGTTGTAGTAGGTACAGTAGTGTTGGAGTAGGTACTCACTGTGTAGTAGGGACAGTAGTGTTGTAGTAGGCACAGTAGTGTTGGAGTAGGCACAGTAGTGTTGTAGTAGGCACAGTAGTGTTGGAGTAGGCACAGTAGTGTTGGAGTAGGTACAGTAGTGTTGGAGTAGGTACAGTAGTGTTGGAGTAGGTACTCACTGTGTAGTAGGGACAGTAGTGTTGTAGTAGGTACAGTAGTGTTGGAGTAGGTACTCACTGTGTAGTAGGGACAGTAGTGTTGTAGTAGGTACAGTAGTGTTGGAGTAGGTACTCACTGTGTAGTAGGGACAGTAGTGTTGTAGTAGGTACAGTAGTGTTGGAGTAGGTACAGGAGTGTTGTAGTAGCTACTCACTCTGAGCCCCTCTGGGTCCTGTGTAGTAGAGAGAGAGTAGTTGGACACCTTGGGCCCGTCACAATCTGGTCTCTCATAGAAGATCAGCTGACCACTCCCATCCTGCTGGACAAATACAACTTCAGTCCAAAGCATGTGTGTGTGTTGGGGGGTTTATGTGTGTGTGGGGGGTTTATGTGTGTGGGGGGGGTGTTTATGTGTGTGGGGGGTTTATGTGTGTGTGTGGGGGGTTATGTGTGTGGGGGGTTTATGTGTGTGGGGGGGTGTTTACGTGTGTGTGTGGGGGTGTTTATGTGTGTGGGGGGGGTGTTTACGTGTGTGTGGGGGGTGTTTATGTGTGTGGGGGTGTTTACGTGTGTGTGGGGGGTGTTTATGTGTGTGTGGGGGTGTTTATGTGTGTGTGGGGGTGTTTATGTGTGTGTGTGTTGTGGGGGGGTTTATGTGTGTGGGGGGTGTTTACGTGTGTGTGGGGGGTGTTTATGTGTGTGTGTGTGGGGGTGTTTATGTGTGTGTGGGGTGTTTATGGGGGTGTTTATGTGTGTGTGTGTGTGTGTGTGTGTGTGTGTGTGTGTGGGGGGAGTGTGTTCGTGTGTGTGTGTGGTGTGTGTGTGTTGAGTGTGGGGGGGTGTGTGTGGGATGTGTGTGTGTGGTGTGTTGTGGTGTGGTGTGTATGTGTGTGTGTGTACCATCAGGTTACGTAGTTTAAGCCGTCCGGTGCTGCAGTTGAAGAACGTGTCCTGCTGGCGGATTACTGTTCCCTCTGATTGGCTTAGCTGGCTGGCTCTCTCCGCCAATCGTGTCGCATTGCTCACCCTCGCCTTGATCTCCACGTTAGACGGCATCTCTGATCTGTACCGAGTTAGGGGTTGAGTTAGGGGTTGTGTTAGAGTTGTGTTAGAGTTGTGTGAGGGTTGTGTTAGCGTTGTGTGAGGGTTGTGTTAGCGTTGTGTGAGGGTTGTGTGAGGGTTGTGTTAGCGTTGTGTGAGGGTTAGAGTGGCAGATGTTTATATCATATCCATTAAATAAATACATTGAACGTGAGCTTCTCAATGCTGGACAGTGCACACCTCCCTCCTCAGAATCAAAACACAGACAGTGTACATTCAAGGCATCCCAATATGTATCTGAATAATACCATAATACTAACTATACTAATCCCTACGGTGGTTCTGGCTAACCTCTACGGTGGTTCTGGCTAACCCCTACGGTGGTTCTGGCTAACCCTTACGGTGGTTCTGGCTAACCTCTACTGTGGTTCTGGCTAACCCCTACGGTGGTTCTGGCTAACCCCTACGGTGGTTCTGGCTTGGTTCTGGCTAACCCCTACGGTGGTTCTGGCTTGGTTCTGGGGGTGTGTACGGTGGTTCTGGCTAACCCCTACGGTGGTTCTGGCTTGGTTCTGGCTAATCCCTACGGTGGTTCTGGCTAACCCCTACGGTGGTTCTGGCTTGGTTCTGGCTAACCCCTACGGTGTTTCTGGCTTGGTTCTGGCTAACCCCTACGGTGGTTCTGGCTAACCCCTACGGTGGTTCTGGCTAACCCCTACGGTGGTTCTGGCTAACCCCTACGGTGGTTCTGGCTTGGTTCTGGCTAACCCCTACGGTGGTTCTGGCTAACCCCTACGGTGGTTCTGGCTAATCCCTACAGTGGTTCTGGCTAACCCCTACGGTGGTTCTGGCTTGGTTCTGGCTAACCCCTACGGTGGTTCTGGCTTGGTTCTGGCTAACCCCTACGGTGGTTCTGGCTAACCCCTACGGTGGTTCTGGCTAACCCCTACGGTGGTTCTGACTAACCCCTACGGTGGTTCTGGCTAACCTCTACAGTGGTTCTGGCTAATCCCTACGGTGGTTCTGGCTAATCCCTACGGTGGTTCTGGCTAACCCCTACGGTGGTTCTGGCTTGGTTCTGGCTAACCCCTATGGTGGTTCTGGCTTGGTTCTGGCTAACCCCTACAGTGGTTCTGGTTAACCCCTACGGTGGTTCTGGCTTGGTTCTGGCTAATCCCTACGGTGTTTCTGGCTAACCTCTACGGTGGTTCTGGCTAACCTCTACGGTGGTTCTGGCTAACCTCTACGGTGGTTCTGGCTAACCCCTACGGTGGTTCTGGCTAACCCCTACGGTGGTTCTGGCTTGGTTCTGGCTAACCCCTACTGTGGTTCTGGCTAACCCCTATGGTGGTTCTGGCTTGGTTCTGGCTAACCCCTACGGTGGTTCTGGCTTGATTCTGGCTAACCCCTATGGTCCTAATTGGGATGACGCTTTTTCCCTCCATTTTTCTCTGACCTCAATGCAACACTTCCCGACCTTAACTCATCATTTGAAACTGGGCGGAGATTTCAATTGCGTGTTCCATCCAAGTCTAGACAGATCTAGACCGAAGCCCAACCATGTCATTTCAAAATCAGACGCAGTCATCAAGTCATTTCTAGAATCCTATAATTTGTCTGATCCATGGAGGAGGAGCAATCCCACTTCTAAACAGTACTCTGTTTTCCCTCCAGTTCACCGCTCATACTCTAGGGTTGACTTGTTTCCTCCAGTTCATCGCTCATACTCTAGGATTGACTCTGTACCGTAACACCCTGTATATAGCCTCCACATTGACTCTGTACCGGTACCCCCTGTATATAGCCTCCACATTGACTCTGTACCGGTACCCCCTGTATATAGCCTCCACATTGACTCTGTGCCGGTACCCCCTGTATATAGCCTCCATATTGACTCTGTACCGGTACCCCTGTATATAGCCTCCATATTGACTCTGTACCGGTACCCCCTGTATATAGCCTCCATATTGACTCTGTACCGGTACCCCCTGTATATAGCCTCCATATTGACTCTGTACCGTAACACCCTGTATATAGCCTCCATATTGACTCTGTACCGTAACACCCTGTATATAGCCTCCATATTGACTCTGTACCGGTACCCCCTGTATATAGCCTCCATATTGACTCTACCGTAACACCCTGTACATAGCCTCCATATTGACTCTGTACCGGTACCCCCTGTATATAGCCTCCATATTGACTCTGTACCGGTACCCCTGTATACATGATGAAAATTACAGGCCTCTCATCTTTTTAAGTGGGAGAACTTGCACAATTGGTGGCTGACTAAATACTTTTTGCCCCACTGTATATTGTTGTTCAGTGTCCATAACCTGTAGTGGGTGAAATACACGCAATCCAATCAGGGCCGGTCTATGCCGTTCTGGCAACCTAGGAGGGACTAAACTGGCAACAAAATGTGCTCACTGCAAAACTAGAATAGTCCCAGGAACCAAATGACATTGACATGACAGAAAATACATATTTTCCAGATGTTGAAGTTTAGGCTCTGAATAAAAGGTGAAGACATCATTTACAGGACATTGAAAAGGAGTCTTTTCCGGATGTTGAAATCAGGTTCATTTCAGTTCTGAATGTAAGTCTATAAATTACATATTTTCAACATTTGTTTGTGCCAAATCAGGGATTATCCAGACCGCGCCAAATCTGAACCAAACAGACATCTATGATTGGTTCAGATTTTTGTCCAGACTGGAGCAAAAACCAATGTCTGTGGATGTGGAACTTAAGGCAGGTTCAGACTACACCAGAAAAAGACATCCAAAAGACATTGGAGTATGTCCATGCTTACTGAGGTGTAGCCTACAGTGTTGCCTGACATGTAATTTTATAAATGCATATCTGTTGTAAGCCTACCGCCTGTAAAACACCAGCAACAAAAATAGAGGTCTGGACAGGACCAAAAAAGACCTCGTGCTTCCTGGGGTGTAGCCTACCATGTCGGCCTCAATGCCATTTTATGAATGCCAATCCATGTGGTAGGCCACCATTTGTAAAACAGGGACTAATCAACGTGTCTATTTATGCTCTGAATGTCAGCTACCCAACTTTATCAGGAGCTATCTTGAGCCTATTTAGCGTTACTTCTCCAACAATACTCTGAGAGGAGCGCGGCTGGAGGAGCGCGGCTGCGTTACGTCTCCAACAATACTCTGGAGGAATCCAACAATACTCTGGAGGAGCGCGGCTGCGTTACGTCTCCAACAATACTCTGGAGGAGCGCGGCTGCGTTACGTCTCCAACAATACTCTGGAGGAGCGCGGCTGCGTTACGTCTCCAACAATATTCTGGAGAGGAGCGCGGCTGCGTTACGTCTCCAACAATACTCTGGAGGAGCGCGGCTGCGTTACGTCTCCAACAATACTCTGGAGAGGAGCGCTGGGAGTGGACATTACTTATCACAAAGCGGTATCAACGCTCACCTAAAAAGCCAATATGCCACTGGTTGAAAGAAACTGCCACTGGTTTTGGGCATTTGGAGGTGCGTCTTGGTCAGTTAAGCTCAGAAAATGCCGCGGTGAATAAAATGAATGGTGAACTTCTCGATGTGGCACAAAACACACACCTAACGTGAAGGGAAGTGGTGAGCAAAGTGCCTGCAGGAGGGCAGCTACGTTACAGACAGCCTGCTAGTATGTACTGTAGCTAGATAGCCTAACATTGCACCACTCGGTAGATAAACTCTTTCAGCTGAAAAATATTTCCATCAAAAAAGGCTCGCTAGCAACACGATGTTTGAATACACTATCAAAAGTACATGAAGTTGTACTTGTTCTAAACGTTTATACCATATGTACATTTCCCCCACCGGGGAACACATACCTGGAAACTCCCGCTGCTGACTTGAAGGTACTGCAGCCAGGCTAGAGCAATACATTACAGAGCAGTCGATACTCACACTATGGATATGGAAAAAATAACTAAAACTAATGAAAGGATTTAGGTGAAATACACAAGACAATATTAATACCCGCTATGCCTATGAATCTGATAGTGATTACATTACTCCAGCCTCACATCATGGGGAGGACACTGTGTTATTGTTTCTACTGCTGATTGTCGCTTTGAGGTGCATGTCGCCCCCTACTGTGCTGGAGTGTGTGGCCGATCACGGTTTACATTAACTTGACATTGGCAGAGAAGAAATACAAACATACACCTACATTCTCCTACCTTACTCTGCACTACTTGTAAACCAACCCCTTGAATCACACTGTGCTCTATATTTGGACTTTTATTTGACAAGCTTTCCATCCTCACTGTATATTTGACAGTTTAGTGTGACTTTTATTTATTTTGAGTTTTTTTGCCTCCCCTGTTTTTACCAGCAAAGGGCATATGGGAAACGGGAGCGAGAGGAAAAAGAAAAATCACTTTTTTGTTAAGGTTGTTTAAGCATCCAACCAACAACATCAACCTTAGCACCTAGCTGGAAAGAGAACAAGGTATTTTACTGTATTTCAGTAGTGGTCTTATTTCAGAAATCTTTCTAATTCTTTTGAATGTGTACTGAACGGATATTTTTGTTGTAATTGATTTATTTTATTTTTATTAACAACAAATCAATACATAAAGCACATGAGGGAACACAAGCATACATAGATTACAAACCATGGACAATCGCGCTAGGGGCGGGGCTGGGGGCGGGGCTGGGGGCGGGGCTGGGGGCGGGGCTAGGTGCGGGGCTAGGGGGTACAATATCACATTACAATTACACAAGGACCTTAAGGGACATACATATACTTACAATTCTAAGATCTTTTTTGTTAGTAGAGCACTTAACCGTCTTAAAATACAGTTCAATTTCTTTTTGTAGGTTACGAAAATGTGGTTTTCTGTTTGTACATTTACATTTGTGTATATGAAATTTGGCCAAAAGAATATTGAAATTAATTACGTAGAAATGTTTCAGCTTATTTCTATCATATGTAAAGAATCCAAACAGTACATCTCTCCACAATAGTGTAAAATCTTCATAAATGTGTTCAATTATAAACCTACTGATGTCTCGCCACAGTTTTCTTACATGAATACAATGCCCAAAAAGATGCAACAATGTTTCTGGGTGGTCATTACAAAAGGAGCAATTTGAGTTGATGTTTTCCTTAAACTTCTTCATATAGTGGTTGGCAGGATACTATTTATGAATAATTTTAAAGGAAACTTCCTTAATTTTGTTAACAAGTAGGTATGTGTGTGGCAACATCCAAACATTTTTCCAACAGATATTATCAATAAATCCATTCCAATAAGGCATGACATAAGGTACAACATCCTGCTGAAACAAGGTTCGTATCGCTCTGTTGTTGAATGGACCAAAAGAGAAACAAATCTTTCCTACTGATGAGTCAACAGGGTCAACAGACGGTAGGCTCTGAGGGTCAGGTCTTGACATGTTCCTGAATAACATAGCAACACCCGAGGGAATGGCATCTAAAAAAATTGCAAAATCTTTAGGTGTTACAGGGGCCTTGTAAAGTGATAATAATTCTTTATAACTGAGTAAAAGATCCTCTACATTTACCAGTTGGCACCAATAGGATATTATTTCAGAACCAATATTCTAAAAACAAAGAAGTATTTTCAAACAATATGTCCCGATTATTCCATATATAATATCTGTGTGGAGAAAATTGTGTTTATAAATTAAGGACCATGACAAGAAAACCTGCCTGTTAAATACTAAGACCAGGGTGTGACACTGCCGATGAAAAGCAGAACGGTTCACTGGAACTTTGTAAATACTTCATTGCAAAACAACATGAAATTAAGGCCACCAAAAGTAGAGAAGACATGATGAGGCATAAAATTCCAGATATAAGTGGGTCTTCTTAGGAATTGTTTTATCCAACTGATCTTAAAAGTATTATTTAAAGTAGTAAAGTCCAGACAATTCAGTCCACCATTCTCATAAGTGTTCATTACAACAGTTTTCCTAATGTAATGGGTACGGTTTCTCCAAAGAAAGTTGAAAAGCATCTGGTCTATCTCCTTGCTTATTTTACTGTCACAATATAAAGATAGAGCACCATATGTTAGTCTAGAGAAACCTTCAGCCTTGGTTATTAGGACTCTACCTTTTAAAGATAAGTCCCTCTGTAGCCATTGATTTAGCTATTACTGGGGGGGGTTAATACGAGGGTTAAAATTTAGTAAGCCTCTAGACTTCTGATCCTTTAATGGTTATGTCTAAATATGTAAGTTCTTCTTTTACTGGAATACCATAATATGAAGGTGTCACACAATCTTTGACAGCCATGAGTTCACATTTATTAATGTTAAGATATAGACCAGACGCTTTGGAAAAGCATTGTATCACATTGATCAATATGGGAATTTGGTTAGCGTCTTTCAGAAAAAGTGTAGTATCATCAGCCAGCTTGCTTATAATAATTTCTTTACCAGCTATGGAAATACTTTGTACAGGACTATTATTTAAAGAATTTGCAAGAAGTTGGGTGATTATAAAAAACAGGTACGGAGAGATAGGACAACCTTTGCCAAACTCCTCTTTTTACTCAAATCTATTTGAGGTGCCATATTTCAATTTGATAGAGCTGTTACCATTTTCATAGAGAGTCTTAATAGCCTTACAGAAAAAATCCCCAAAGCCAAGTCTCTCAAGGGAGTGGAAGAGAAACTGATGCTCTACTGATGCCCTCCTGAAATATTAAAGCAGGAAGCACCAGTGACTCAGTCAATAAGAAGTGGTCAGATGATGCAGATGCTAAGCTACAAGACTGTTTTGCTAGCACAGACTGGAATACGTTCCGGGATTCATCCAATGGCATTGAGGAGTATACCACCTCAGTCATCGGCTTCATCAATAAGTGCATCAACGACGTCACACCCACAGTGACCGTACGTACATATCCCAACCAGAAGCCATGGCAACATCCGCATCGAGCTAAAGGCTAGAGCTGCCGCTTTCAAGGAGCGAGAGACTAATCCAGACGCTTATAAGAAATCCCACTATGCCATCAGACGAACCATCAAACAGGCAAAGAGTCAATACAGGATTAAGAATGAATCCTAGTACACCGGCTCTGACGCTCGTCAGATGTAGCAGGGCTTGAAAATTATTATGGACTACAAAGGGAAACCCAGATGTGATCTGCCCAATGACAGAAGCCTACCAGGTGAGCTAAATGCCTTTTATGCTCGCTTCGAGGCAAGCAACACTGAAGCATGCACGACAGCACCAGCTGTTCTGGATGACTGTGTGATGACGCTATCGGTAGCCGATGTGAACAAAACCTTTAAACAGGTCAGCATTCACAAAGCCGCTGGGCCAGATGGATTACCAGGACGTGTACTCAAAGCATGCACGGACCAACTGGCAAGTGTCTTCACTGACATTTTCAACCTCTCCCTGACAGAGTCTGTAAAACCTACATGTTTCAAGCAGACCACCATAGTCCCTGTGCCCAAGGAAGCGAATTTAACCTGCCTAAATGATTTCCGCCCCGTGGCACTCACGACGGTAGCCATGAAGTGCTTTGAAAGGCTGGTCATGGCTCACATCAACAGCATCCTCCCAGACACCCTAGACCCACTCCAATTCGCATACCGCCCCAACAGATCCACATATGATGCAATCTCCATTGCACTCCACACTGCCCTTTCTCACCTGGCAAAAAGTAACCCCTATGTGAGAATGCTGTTCATTGACTACAGCTCTGAGTTCAACCCCATGGGGCCCACGAAGCTCATCACTAAGCCAAGGAATCTGGGACTAAACACCTCCCTCTGCAACTGGATCCTGGACTTCCGCACAGGCCACCCCAGGTGGTAAGAGTAGGCAATAACACGTCTGCCACGATGATCCTTAACACTGGGGCCCCTCAGGGGTGTGTACTTAGACCCCTCCTGTACTCCCTGTTCATCCACGACTGCGTGGCCAAACACGACTCCAAAACCATCATTAAGTTTGCTGACGACACAACAGTGGTAGGCCTGATCACGACAACGATGAGACGACATATAGGGAGGAGGTCAGAGAACTGGCAGTGTGGTGCCAAGACAACAACCTCTCCCTTAATGTGAGCAAGACTAAGAAGCTGATTGTGGACTACAGGAAAAGGCGGGCTGAACAGGCCCCCATTAACATCGACAAGGCTGTAGTGAAGCGGGTTGAGAGTTTCAAGTTCCTTGGTGTCCACATCACCAACGAACTATCATGGTCCAAACACACCAAGACAGTCGTGAAGATGACACGACAAAACCTTTTCCACCTCAGGAGACTAAAAAGATTTGGCATGGGTCCCCAGATCCTCAAAAGGTCCTACAGCTGCACCATTGAGAGCATCCTGACCGGTTGCATCACCACCTGGTATGGCAATTGCTCGGCATCTGACAGTAAGGCGCTACAGAGGGTAGTGTGATGTACTGGGCCATTCGCTGTGGCCAAGCTTTCTGCCATCCAGGACCTATATAATAGGCGGTGTCAGAGGAAAGCCCATACAATTGTTAGAGACTCCAGACTCCAAGTTATAGACTGTTCTCTCTGCTTCCGCACGTCAAGTGGTACCGAAGCACCAAGTCTAGGACAAAAAGGCTCCTCAACAGCTTCTACCCCCAAGCCATAAGACTCTTGAACAATTAATAAAATCGCCACCGGACAATTTACATTGACCCCCCCCCCGTACATTGCTGCTACTCGCTGTTTATTATCTATACATAGTCTCTTCACACCCACCTACATGTACAAATTACCTCCACTAACCTGTATCCCCACACACTGACTCGGTACCGGTGCCCCCTGTATATAGCCTCCACACTGAATCGGTACCATTGCCCCCTGTATATAACCTCATTAGGTGCCCCCTGTATATAACCTCATTGGTGTCCCCTGTATATAGCCTCATTAGGTGTCCCCTGTATATAACCTCATCAGGTGCCCCCTGTATATAACCTCATCAGGTGCCCCCTGTATAACCTCATCAGGTGCCCCCTGTATATAACCTCATCAGGTGCCCCTGTATATAACCTCATTAGATGCCCCCCCCACACATATAGCCTCATTAGGTGCCCCCTGTATATAACCTCATTAGGAGCCCCCTGTATATAACCTCATTAGGTGTCCCCTGTATATAGCCTCATCAGGTGCCCCCTGTATATAACCTCATCAGGTGCCCCCTGTATATAACCTCATCAGGTGCCCCCTGTATATAACCTCATCAGGTGCCCCCTGTATATAACCTCATTAGGAGCCCCTGTATATAACCTCATTAGGTGTCCCCTGTATATAGCCTCATCAGGTGCCCCCTGTATATAACCTCATCAGGTGCCCCCTGTATATAACCTCATTAGTAGCCCCCTGTATATAACCTCATTAGGAGCCCCCTGTATATAACCTCATTAGGTGCCCCCCCTGTAATATAACCTAATTAGGAGCCCCCTGTATATAACCTCATTAGGTGCCCCCTGTATATAGCCTCATTAGGTGCCCCCTGTATATAACCTCATTAGGTGCCCCCTGTATATAACCTCATTAGGTGCCCCCTGTATATAACCTCATTAGGTGCCCCCTGTATATAACCTCATTAGGTGCCCCCTGTATATAACCTCATTAGGTGCCCCCTTGTATATAACCTCATCAGTTGCCCCCTGTATATAACCTCATCAGGTGCCCCCTGTAGATAACCTCATTAGATGTCCCCCCCCCACGTATATAACCTCATCAGGTGCCCCCTGTATATAACCTCAAGGTGCCCCCTGTAGATAACCTCATTAGATGTCCCCCCACGTATATAACCTCATCAGGTGCCCCCTGTAGATAACCTCATTAGATGTCCCCCCACGTATATAACCTCATCAGGTGCCCCCTGTATATAACCTCATCAGGTGCCCCCTGTATATAACCTCATCAGGTGCCCCTGTATATAACCTCATCAGGTTCCCCCTGTATATAACCTCATCAGGTGCCCCCTGTATATAACCTCATCAGGTGCCCCCTGTATATAACCTCATCAGGTGCCCCCTGTATATAACCTCATCAGGCGCCCCCTGTATATAACCTCATCAGGTGCCCCCTGTATATAACCTCATCAGGTGCCCCCTGTGTATAACCTCATCAGGTGCCCCCTGTATATAACCTCATTAGGCCCCCCCCCCACATATATAGCCTCATTAGGAGCCCCCTGTATATAAGCTCATTTGGTTCCCCCTGTATATAACCTCATTAGGAGCCCCCTGTATATAACCTCATTAGTAGCCCCCTGTATATAAGCTCATTGGGTTCCCCCTGTATATAACCTCATTGGTGTCCCCTGTATATAGCCTCATTAGGTGTCCCCTGTATATAACCTCATTAGGAGCCCCCTGTATATAACCTCATTAGGTGCCCCTTGTATATAACCTCATTAGGAGCCCCCTGTATATAATATAGAGGATCTCTACTACACAACATTACCAACTGAATGTCTAACAATAACTAACTATAGAGGATCTCTACTACACAACATAACCAACTGAATGTCTAACTATAACTAACTATAGAGGAGCTCTACTACACAACATTACCAACTGAATGTCTAACTATAGAGGATCTCTACTACACAACATTACCAACTGAATGTCTAACTATAGAGGATCTCTACTACACAACATTACCAACTGAATGTCTAACTATAGAGGATCTCTACTACACAACATTACCAACTGAATGTCTAACAATAACTAACTATAGAGGATCTCTACTACACAACATAACCAACTGAATGTCTAACTATAACTAACTATAGAGGAGCTCTACTACACAAGATTCCTATATGTTTATTTTATTTTGAATCCCAGCCCCAATCCCTCCAGGAGGCCGCCATTGTAAAGAAGAATACCTTCTTAACTGACTTGCCGAGTTAAATAAAATTAAAAAAACAGCAGCAACTCTCCGGTACCTGCTGCAAACTACTACAGCTGACGCCAGACCTCTTCTGATTGGTTTCAGTAAACATCTCCGATTGGCTGAATATTGAGTCAGTTCCTGCAACGTTTTACTCTGATTGGTTTAAAGTCAAATGAACTTTAACCTTCGTGGTTCAGCTTCGCAGTGATTTTTCAACAAGCATGGCGGCTATAGGAGTACATTTCGGCTACACATGTGCCTGTGTAGCTATTTTTAAGGTATTGTTGCTGCCTGTAGTAACGTTTTTGTGGTGGGACTAGTCTCTGTTTTCAGTTATGAAGAGATATATTTAGGAGGTCCGGAAAGATCCGGTTAAACATGTTTGACAATGAGTTAGTTACCGGTAACGCTAGACAATGTTAGCATGGAGTGAATGAGTTGGCTACCGGTGTTAGCCATCTAGTAAACTAACGCTAAAATAACTTGCTTGGCTTTAGATATGATTGTTGTTATCGGCCAAGCCAGGGTGGGAGGATTTTGACAGTATTGTGTTTTGTTCAGGATGGCCGAGCGGAGGTGGTCGCCAATGACGCCGGAGACCGAGTCACTCCTGCCGTGGTGGCTTACCGAGACACGGAACAGGTATCACACAACTAACATACCGTTTTAGTTACCTCAACTATTACATCTGCTAAATATTTGTATGGGACCAATACAATTTGGTCGGGATAACAAAATAAACATTCGCGGAAGCGGTTTTGTCAGTCATCGAAGGAAGCAGTCTTCTGTAGGTTGTTGTTGCTCTGGTCTGAACATTAACATGCGTCTCTTGCTGTAATGGTTTTGTAAGTACAAGGACCTTGTCTTTCATATCAGCGATAAATAATCCAGGTTAAGTTAATACACACCTTGATAAGATTAGTGCTCCCACACGGACATATCTCCATGTTAGTTGATGGAAGACTAGACCTGTGCTAATTAACTATCGAGCATGCGCAGAACCGCTGTGAAATCCCTCAGTCTTTCGTCAGGTTTCAGGTGTTTCTAGCGAAGACGATAGTCACTGAACGCTGTTCCCGCTTTAAAGGTCCAATGCAGCCGTTTTCAGCTCCAATATCAAATCATTTCTGGGTAACAATTAAGTACCTTACTGTGATTGTTTTCAATTAAAATGGTTCATGCATGGCTTGACGTTCACCATTTTAAGACTGGTGTTTTACTTGTCTGAAAGCTCAAATCACTTATCTAACATGACATTATCTAACATAATTGGCCAAATAAGTAACTGAAATTGCATTATATAATGCAAGAATCCACTTTACAAATGATTTAATTATTATTACCATACAAACATGTATTCTACCTTACGCCTTCAAGCCTGTTTAGAAATAGGACAATGCCCCTTTTAAGACAAAAGTAGCTCTTTACCAGACTAGCTTTTCAAAAATATAAATGCAACAATTTCATATAAATGCAACAATTTCAAAGATTTTACTGAGTTACAGTTCATATAAGGAAATAAATTCATTAGGCCCCAATCTATGGATTTCACATGACTGGGAATACAGATATGCATCTGTTAAGTTACCTTGTTTTTAAAAAGGTAATGGGGGTGGATCTACACCCCAGGAAGCACGAGGTAACGTCTTTTTTTGGTCCTTTCAAAACACCTCTTTTGGTGATGTTTTACAGGTGGTAGGCTTACCACAGATGGGCATTCATAAAATCACATTTCAGGCAACACTATAGGCTACACCTCAGTAAGCATGGACGGGTAGCGATGTCTTTTTTTTGTGTGTGTGTAGTCTGGACCTGCCTTAAGTTCCACAGACATTGGTTTTTGGTCCAGTCTGGACAAAATCTGAACCAATCATAATGTCTGTTTGGTTGAGATTTGGTGCGGTGTAGTCCGGTCTTGATTTCAACCTCCACGGACGTTGATTTTTGGTCTGGACCAAATTTGAACCAATCACTGATGTCTTTGTTTAGTTCAGATTTTGTCCAGTATGGGCCAGCATTGATTTGGCCAAAACATAGATGCCTATAAATGACATGTTTTCAACTTTCATTCAAAACCAAAAATGAGCTGTTTTTTTCCCCCTGATGTTGAAACATTTTTCAACGTCCTAGAAAATGTATTTTAAAAGGTACGGACAATGTCTTTTCACCTTTTAATTCGGAGCCTTAATTGAATCTAACTTCAACGTCTGGAAAATACTTATTTTACACGTCTTTTCAATGTCATTCTGCTTACTGGGCTTATTCTAGTTTTGCTGGGAGCACGTTTTTGAGTCTCGCCTTGGTCGGCAATTGTTTGTCCGTAGCTGATGCCTACCCCTACCATAACCCTACTGCCACCGTGGGGCACTCTGTTCACAATGTTGACATCAGCAAACCGTGACCAGTTCTCAACTCTCAGACTGTGAGGGATGGAAAAACCACTTGTGCCCGTTTCATGAGCTGTAATAAGATGCCAGAAATGTTCCATTCACACATTATCTCAAATTTTGTGCACAAATGATGTTTACATCCCTGTTTGAGCTTTTTTCAGTCTGTAATAAAACCTCTTTGTGGGGGAAAACTCATTCTGATTGGCTGGGCCTGGCTCCCCAGTGGTTGACTAATTTCCTTGTATGAACCATATCTCAGTAAAATTGTTGCATGTTACATTTTATATTTTTAAGTATAATTAATATTATTTACCTCAAACACTAGAGAAACCTGTTATTACTGTGGTGGTGTACAGAGCATGTAGGATCATATCTCTTGTCATGATGTCCTCCCTCTGTCATCTCACACTGTAACCCTCCCTTCACCTCCCTGTTCAATCCGTCTGTCCTATCCTCCATCTGCCTCCCTCTCATCGCTCGCTCTCTCTGCAGATAGTAGGGATTGCGGCTAAGCAGGGTCGTGTCCGAAACGCAGCCAACACTGTGGTTAAAGTCAAACAGGTGCTGGGGAGGAGGTGAGTGTCTGTATTACAGTTGAAGTCAGAAGTTTACAAACACTGAGGTTGGAGTCATTAAAACTCATTTTTCAACCACTCCACAATTTTCTTGTTAACAAACTATAGTTTTGGCAAATTGGTTAGGACATCTACTTTGTGCATTACAAGTCATTTTTCCAACACGTGTTTACAGACATATTATTTCACTTGTAATTCACTGTATCACAATTCCAGTGGGTCAGAAGTTTACATATACTATGTTGACTGTGCCTTTAAACAGCTTGGAAAATTCCAGAAAATGTCATGGCTTTAGAAGCTTCTGATAGGCTAATTGACATCATTTGAGTCAATTGGAGGTGTACCTGTGGATGTATTTCAAGGCTGACCTTCATACTCAGTGCCTCTTTGCTTGACATCATGGGAAAATCAAAATAAATCAGCCAAGACCTCAGAAAAAAAAATGTAGAGCTCCACAAGTCTGGTTCATCCTTGGGAGCAATTTCCAAACACCTGAAGGTACCGCGTTCATATGTACAAACAATAGTACACAAGTATTAACACCATGGGACCATGCAGCCGTCATACCGCTCAGGAGGGAGACGCGTTCTGTCTCCTAGCGATTAACGTACTTTGCTGCGAAACGTGTAAATCAATCCCAGAACAGCAGCAAAGGACCTTGTGAAGATGCTGGAGGAAACAGGTACAAGTCCTATATCGACATAACCTGAAAGGTCAGCAAGGATGAATCCACTGCTCCAAAACCACCATAAAAAAGCCAGACTACGTTTTGCAACGGCACATGGAGACATAGATCGTACGTTTTGGAGAAATGTCCTCTGGTCTGATGAAACAAAAATAGAACTGTTTGGCCATAATGACCATCGTTATGTTTGGAGGAGAAAGGGGGAGGCTTGCAAGCCGAAGAACACCATCCCAACCGTGAAGTGCGGGTGGCAGCATCATCTTGTGGGGGTGCTTTGCTGTAGATGGGACTGGTGCACTTCACAAAATAGGTATCATGAGGTAGGAAAATTATGTGGATATTGAAGCAACATCTCAAGACGTCAGTCAGGAAGTTTAAAACTTGGTCGCAAATGGACAATGACTCCAAGCATACTTCCAAAGTTGTGGCAAATGGCTTAAGGGCAACAAATTCAAGGTATTAGAGTGGCCATCACAAAGCCCTGACCTCAATCCTAAGGAAAATTTGTGGGCAGAACTGGAAAAAGTGCGTGTGAGCAAGGACTTAAACTGTATGTTCCCAATGTTCTAGAGAATGAACTCACCTCACCTTGTTGGGTTAGGGAGAATGAACTCAACTCACCTTGTTGGGTTAGGGAGAATGAACTCAACTCACCTTGTTGGGTTAGGGAGAATGAACTCAACTCACCTTGTTGGGTTAGGGAGAATGAACTCAACTCACCTTGTTGGGTTAGGGAGAATCAACTCAACTCACCTTGTTGGGTTAGGGAGAACTCAACTCACCTTGTTGGGTTAGGGAGAATGAACTCAAACTCACCTTGTTGGGTTAGGGAGAATCAACTCAACTCACCTTGTTGGGTTAGGGAGAATCAACTCAACTCACCTTGTTGGGTTAGGGAGAATCAACTCAACTCACCTTGTTGGGTTAGGGAGAATGAACTCAACTCACCTTGTTGGGTTAGGGAGAATGAACTCAACTCACCTTGTTGGGTTAGGGAGAATGAACTCAACTCACCTTGTTGGGTTAGGGAGAATGAACTCAACTCACCTTGTTGGGTTAGGGAGAATCAACTCAACTCACCTTGTTGGGTTAGGGAGAATCAACTCAACTCACCTTGTTGGGTTAGGGAGAATCAACTCAACTCACCTTGTTGGGTTAGGGAGAATGAACTCAACTCACCTTGTTGGGTTAGGGAGAATGAACTCAACTCACCTTGTTGGGTTAGGGAGAATGAACTCAACTCACCTTGTTGGGTTAGGGAGAATGAACTCAACTCACCTTGTTGCTTCTTCCCCTTTTTTCCTCTCCTCCTGTCGGCAGTTTTGAGGATCCTGAGGTGCAGACGCATAAAGCTGAGAGTAAATGTCCTGTGAGTTTTCAACCCTCTACCCCCTATTAGACTCTCAGTGATCAACCTGGTATACCTGGCTCTATTAGACTCTCTGTGATTAACCCTCTATTAGACTCTCGGTGATTAACCCTCTACCCTCTATTAGACTCTCGGTGATTAACCCTCTACCCTCTATTAGACTCTCGGTGATTAACCCTCTATTAGACTCTCGGTGATTAACCCTCTATTAGACTCTCGGTGATTAACCCTCTATTAGACTCTCGGTGATTAACCCTCTATTAGACTCTCTGTGATTAACCTGGTATACCTGTCTCTATTAGACTACCTAACACTGTTCTCAGTGATTAACATGTCTGACTACTTAACACTACGTTATGAGTGATATTGTGTAATAGAGAAGCTGATGATGTGTTTCAGGTTGTCAACAAGGGAGAGAAGCCAGTGTATGAGATGACTGGAGAGATGACCAGACATGTGGCTCCCCAAGATGTTGCCAAGCTGATCCTACACAAGATGAAAGGTTAGAACACACTGTCCCGATTTTTTTTTTTTTTTTTTTTTTTTGCCCCCCCCTGACACTATGCACTAGTGGAGATCCCAGATGATTGAATGGGCCTAGGCTACCATATTGCTTATCAGGAAGCAACTTAAAACTATTGTCAAACTACTTCCACATGTGAAAACATGTCAGCTCTCCAGCGGGGTGGGGGTGTAGTACTACAGGTCCACTTGGAACTGGGCCACCCTCCCATCTATTGTTTCCATAGAGACGGCTCAATCGGCCTTGGGCGCTGATGTCACAGAGGCTGTCATCACTGTCCCCTTTGAGTTCGCACATGCTCAGAAGGCGGCGTTGAGGGCGGCTGCGGAGGCGGCAGGGTTCCGTGTGTTGAGGCTGATCCACGAGCCAGCGGCTGCTCTACTGGCCTACGGAATCGGACAGGACTGCCCTTCTGGGAAGAGGTACACACTACTCCTTCTTCTTGTGTATGAACTACAGGTCGACCGATTTTATTGGAGAACCAAAAAAGCCGATACTGAATTAATCGGACGATTTTTATATGTATGTTTGTAATAATGACAATTACAATACTGAATGAACACTTATTTGAACTTAATACATCTATTTAAGTCTCATAAATAATTATATGTTCAATTTGGTTTAAATAATGTAAAAAAGCAGTGTTTGAGGAGAAAGCTTTTTTACATGGCACATATTGCACTAACGTTTAACTTCCTTGCTCAGAACATGAGAACATATGAAAGCTGGTGGTTCAATATTCCCAGTTCTTCAATATTCCCAGATAAGAAGTTTTAGGTTGTAGTTATTATAGGAATTATGACGTGTCGACTATTTCTCTCTCTCTCTACCATTTGTATTTCATATACCTTTTGACTATTGGATGTTCTTATAGGCACTATAGTATTGCCAGCCTAATCTCGGGAGTTGATAGGCTTGAAGTCATAAACAGCGCAATGCTTGAAGCACAGCGAAGACCTGCTGGCAAATGCAGGAAAGTGCTGTTTGAATGAATGCTTACGAGCCTGCTGCTGCCTACCACCACTCAGTCAGACTGCTCTATCAAATCATAGACTTAATCATAATAAACACACAGAAATATGAGCCTTTGGTCATTAATATGGTAAAATCTGAAAACTATAATTTCGAAAACAAAACGTTTATTCTTTCAGTGAAATACGGAACCGTCCCGTTAATATTTCCTGCTAACATGAATTTCTTTTAACTAAATATGCAGGTTTAAAAAATATATATTTCTGTGTATTGATTTTAAGGAAGGAATTGATGTTTATGGTTTGGTACATTTGTGCAAAGATAGCATTTTTTCGGCAATGCACTTTTGTTAAATCATCACCCGTTTGGTGAAGTAGGCTGTGATTCGATGATCAATGAAAAGGTATTGATCATATGCAACGCAGGACAAGCTGTTTAACCTTGTAATATCATCAACCATGTGTAGATAACTAGCGGTCATGTTAAGATGGATTTTTAAATCAAAAGTTTAATGATATTAATCCGTCAACCTCTAGTGGTGTGTGTGTGTGTGTGTGTGTGTAGCCATGTCCTGTTGTGTGTGTGTGTAGCCATGTCCTGTTGTGTGTGTGTAGCCATGTCCTGTTGTGTGTGTGTGTGTGTGTGTGTGTGTAGCCATGTCCTGTTGTGTGTGTGTGTGTGTGTGTAGCCATGTCCTGTGTGTGTGTGTTGTGTGTGTGTGTGTGTGTAGCCATGTCCTGTGTGTGTGTGTGTGTGTAGCCATGTCCTGTTGTGTGTGTGTGTGTGTAGCCATGTCCTGTGTGTGTGTGTGTGTGTAGCCATGTCCTGTTGTGTGTGTGTGTGTAGCCATGTCCTGTGTGTGTGTGTGTGTAGCCATGTCCTGTTGTGTGTGTGTGTGTAGCCATGTCCTGTTGTGTAGCCATGTCCTGTGTGTGTGTGTGTGTGTGTAGCCATGTCCTGTGTGTGTGTGTGTGTGTGTGTGTAGCCATGTCCTGTGTGTGTGTGTGTGTGTGTGTAGCCATGTCCTGTGTGTGTGTGTGTGTGTGTGTGTGTAGCCATGTCCTGTGTGTGTGTGTGTAGCCATGTCCTGTGTGTGTGTGTGTGTGTGTGTGTAGCCATGTCCTGTTGTGTGTGTGTGTGTGTGTAGCCATGTCCTGTGTGTGTGTGTGTGTGTGTAGCCATGTCCTGTTGTGTGTGTGTGTGTGTGTAGCCATGTCCTGTTGTGTGTGTGTGTGTGTAGCCATGTCCTGTGTGTGTGTGTGTGTAGCCATGTCCTGTTGTGTGTGTGTGTGTGTGTAGCCATGTCCTGTGTGTGTGTGTGTGTGTAGCCATGTCCTGTGTGTGTGTGTGTGTGTGTAGCCATGTCCTGTTGTGTGTGTGTGTGTGTGTAGCCATGTCCTGTGTGTGTGTGTGTGTGTGTAGCCATGTCCTGTTGTGTAGCCATGTCCTGTGTGTGTGTGTGTGTAGCCATGTCCTGTTGTGTGTGTGTGTGTGTGTGTGTAGCCATGTCCTGTTGTGTGTGTGTGTGTGTGTAGCCATGTCCTGTGTGTGTGTGTGTGTGTGTGTGTAGCCATGTCCTGTGTGTGTGTGTGTGTGTGTGTGTGTGTAGCCATGTCCTGTGTGTGTGTGTGTGTGTGTGTGTGTGTAGCCATGTCCTGTGTGTGTGTGTAGCCATGTCCTGTGTGTGTGTGTGTGTGTAGCCATGTCCTGTTGTGTGTGTGTGTGTGTAGCCATGTCCTGTGTGTGTGTGTGTGTGTAGCCATGTCCTGGTGTGTGTGTGTGTAGCCATGTCCTGGTGTGTGTGTGTGTGTGTAGCCATGTCCTGGTGTGTGTGTGTGTGTAGCCATGTCCTGTTGTGTGTGTGTGTGTGTAGCCATGTCCTGTGTGTGTGTGTGTGTAGCCATGTCCTGTGTGTGTGTGTAGCCATGTCCTGTGTGTGTGTGTGTGTGTGTAGCCATGTCCTGTGTGTGTGTGTGTGTGTGTGTGTAGCCATGTCCTGTTGTGTGTGTGTGTGTGTGTGTAGCCATGTCCTGTGTGTGTGTGTGTGTGTGTGTGTAGCCATGTCCTGTGTGTGTGTGTGTGTGTGTGTGTAGCCATGTCCTGTGTGTGTGTGTGTGTGTGTGTAGCCATGTCCTGTGTGTGTGTGTGTGTGTGTAGCCATGTCCTGTGTGTGTGTGTGTGTGTGTGTGTGTAGCCATGTCCTGGTGTGTGTGTGTGTGTGTGTGTGTGTAGCCATGTCCTGGTGTGTGTGTGTGTGTGTGTGTGTGTAGCCATGTCCTGTGTGTGTGTGTGTAGCCATGTCCTGTGTGTGTGTGTGTGTGTAGCCATGTCCTGTGTGTGTGTGTGTGTGTGTAGCCATGTCCTGTGTGTGTGTGTGTGTGTGTGTGTAGCCATGTCCTGGTGTGTGTGTGTGTGTGTGTGTAGCCATGTCCTGTGTGTGTGTGTGTGTGTGTAGCCATGTCCTGGTGTGTGTGTG